>NW_007730071.1:97677-100270 GCF_000696425.1 Galeopterus variegatus
TTCACAGTCCACAATTTTGTTTCTGTGACATTCTGGAAAAGGTGGAACTCTGAAAGTGAAAAACAGTTCAATATTTGCCAGAATTTGGGATTTGGAGATAGTAGTTGACTCCAAATGGGTAGTGTGGAGAAATTTGGGGGTAATGGAAGTCTTCTACAGGATAATGTGGTATTGGATACATGACTCAAAACTAATACAATTGTATACCACAAAGAGCATATTTTACTATCTATGAATTCAACAAAATCAACCAGGATGTAAGTGGAAGCCAACAGGGAAGCAGATTGTAGCAAATGAATTCATCTGTGTTACAAGTGAATCTCATAACCACAATAAAGTTGGTGGAGAGAAGAGACGTGCCCTATGTACCTTTGGAAAATGGAGTTTTGACTGAATACTGTAAAGCTAAAAATAAAAAAGAATCCAAACAATGTACTCTTTTTGGCAAAATTTTCTCACAGAGCACTGGCTTAGCAAAGTTTAAACTATGTATGGTAGGGTTGAACAAATAAACAATTACATTTCAGATATTGATAATCATGATTTTTCTGAGAAAGAAGTTGCAACTAATGGGGAAGGCTAGGATTGTGGTGTTAATTAGATCAGAGGTATTAGTATGAAGACAGATGTTAGACAGATAGACAATAGACAGGTAGATAGGTAGAGGTAGAAAGAAAGAAAAGTGGATAGGTAGATAGTTACAAATATACCAGCATACAAACATATGTACAGAAGTAAATAGAGAAGTGTGCAGATAAATGTGTTAGTGTATATACATGTTTCTTTGCTCTGTCCTCTAAAATAAAAAGTGAAACCCCGGTAGCAATGAGTACATCAAGGATCCTGATTATTTTTTTAATCGTAACATAATTATTTGTACATATCTGTGGGCTATGGCATTGAATATTCATACCTGTGTGCAATATGTGATGCTCAAATCAGGATAATTAGTATATCAACATTACATACTAATCTTGATTTTAAATATCATTCTACAATGAAAGGAATCAGGACTCTTGGAGAAGTGATTAATTCCAGGGATGGAGTAGGAAAAAAATACAAGATAAGATTGTGTAGCTCACTGGCTGAGCGCGGTGCGGGCGTCACCAAGCCAAGGGTTACGGTCCCCTTACCAGTCACAAAAAAAAAAAAAAAAAAAAAAAAAAAAAGAATATCAAAAATATCAAAAGTAAGAGTCAACCTGAAAGTGTTCCTAATGATCAAAAATAGAACAATTTGAGTAAAAAAGCAAATAATGTTAGTGGATCATAACCCAAAGAATGAAATAAATATCCTTCTGTCTTTACTGTATAAATAAATAAATAGGATTTAACAAGTATCTGTTCCTCATAGAAGAATTCCAATTAGTAAATATAGAAATAAGAGAATTAGAAAAATCACCATTATAACACCAAAATAATAATCCTGAAGTTAATAATCCATTTATGAATGTTAAAATCAGCAAGAAAAAGTTTAAAGAGAAACAGAACACTTGGGTAGCCCCAAGATATCTACCCCCAAATAAACTTATTAATTAGACAGAGAATTATAGTATCTTCATAGTGGAGAAATACAAAAGATGCCATCTTTACTAAGTGCACACCGTATCTAAGTGATCTTCCCTAGAAATGACAGGTCGACATCATCTACCCTGTGATATGGTGCATTTGAGAGGGCTACATTGCATCTATTTTGTTCTTTCCAACAATGCACATCCTCAACCTAATCAAGAAAAACATCAGACAAACCCACATTGAAGGACATTCTACGAAATAGTTGACCAGTACTCTTTAAAAGTCTCTATGTCATAAAATAAAGTGAAAGACTTAATATTCTAGTTTTGATAACCTCAGTCAGGGAAAGCTGGGAGAAAAGTTATTGGGAGTTTTGAACTACTTTTTACAACTTATATGTAAATCAAAAAGTTTCTCAAAATAAAAATTAAAAAATAGTTATTTTTAGGTACAAATCTAGTCTCGTAAAACCAAACACAAAAAAACTTTCAAATCAGAAAGTACTACATTGGTTTGAACTTAGCTTCAAATAGTAGTTTGATGATGAAATTCCATAAGAATCACAGCTGGAGGATTAAAATATCCAGGTTCAAACATGTTATAATAATGGAGTGCAGCAGGAAGCAGATAGATCCCAATTGTTTTTAACTCCACTTTGAAGAGCACCCCTTTCAAGGAAGAGAAGCAGAGTACTCAAAGCTAAAGATGAGGGAAACTGTATGGGACACTTAAGGAGGAAACAAATTTGTGAACAGAGGGTGACAATCATCCTAACCACATGGAAAGGTCCTGTCTCACACATTGTCTTACTGAAGTGATAGAAAGCCTATCAGGGGTGTATAATTCTGTAGTGAATCTGTCCTACATCCCACTCTGAGGCAAGAAGGTCCTTGTAGGTCTAAATGGAATGAGGGAAGAATAAACTACATTGCCAATAAAGCCAAGTAGTTTTTAAAATGTATCCCAGCTAAGTCAATGGGATGACCAAGCCTGTCTAAACCAGAGAGAGAAAAATCCAAGTTAAAAAATGACTAAATGGGCCGGCCCGGTGGCGCTTGGGAGTGCGGCGGCGCTCCCGC
>NW_007730071.1:100973-105483 GCF_000696425.1 Galeopterus variegatus
GACCGGTCCACTCACTGGTTGAGCGTGGTGCGGGCGCAACACCGAGGGTTGCGATCCCATTGCCAGTCGCGGTACGGGCGCGACACCGAGAATTGTGATCCCGTTACCGGTCATGAAAAAAGACAAAAAGGAAAAAAAAATGACTAAATGTAGTAGCAGTTAATCCTATGCCTTTAATTACAATACACCATTTGACTACACTACTGAGTTTACTACACCCATTTCCATATCAAATTCTAGATTACAGGAATTTTCCTTTGAGTACTTTCTTAATACACAAATAGAATTAAGAAAGAAAATGAAAGGAAATAAACCGAGATCATAAAGCTGCCCTCCTGCATCTTTTAGGAGAGAGGAATAAAGCATAATATTTGACAGGGGACTAACTCATCTATCTCTTTGTTATTATTGGCAGACAAGTTATATGTAACCCTGTAATTCCGAGAAGGGGTTTTATTTAATACTTATTTCCCACTGCAAAATAACTAAAAACCATTCCCATCTCTGAAGCATTCAGATCACTCCATATCAGTAGCATACATTAGAAGCTGAGTAAGTTATGAAATTAGAAGTCATTGAGTATCTTAAAGGAAGACCAGGAAAATCCACACGCAGTCATCCTAGGATTCACACAGTAAGAACTACAGGGAAGTGAGATCCCAAAGAGTTTCTGCGGGCCATTGCGTTGTGATAAGTTCAGTTGTGACCTTTTTATACAAAAAATTCTCATTTCAAAACTAGTAATTCATCTGTTGTTGAGGTTTCATGACTCCAACCTTTTTTTGCTATGAAGGGACTACAATACTCACTGGGAATATTTACTTTTCTATATATGAGCTGCACACTTGATTAAACACAGTAGTCAGCACAACAGATGACGACAGGTACACAGAAAGTGTATGTGCCCCCAGGCACTAACGTCTCTCTCAGCACCTTTGTCTGCTTTCTTTCTTACCCTTCAAAACAATGACATTTTGCAACTGGCTGCTAAATGAATGCCTGGAAGAATGTGTACATATAATAAGTATCTTCGAAGAGTTGAATCAAGACACTTACTATTGTAGTGATGGCAACAACAAAAGAACGACCCAGCTATGAAATACAACATGATTTACATATTTTAAAAACTATTACTAATACACAATACTTAGAATGATGTGTCTGCTGGGGTTAAAGTGCCTTTTTAAAAATAACTTCAAAAATATTACTACAATGCTTCAATTCTGGCTTATTTAAACATAAAACAGCACAAATGTTTCAACTAGGTGGTAGGATGATAAAATACATTGACATCCTGTTACCTTGTTATAAATTTCCACAAAGTAAAGATTAAAAGCCAGTCCAAAGTAGAAGCTTCTGAGTGAAGTTGTTTCCCACCTTATCCATAATGGGGCTCTCCATATTATCTTATATACAAATTACTTACATGTTTTGTACATGACACTTTCTATGGTCTGTTAATTTTTTTTCCTGGTTCCTTCTGGCATAATTACTAGAATGTCTGAAGGACACAAATAGAAGTATAATTAAAGAAGAATATATTCATAAGTATATGTTGTGATACATGTGATGCTGACAAAGAAAATGGGCCCTAAAAAACAGTTTTTACTCCAGTTTGGATGAGAAATGTGTGTCCACAAGTTCTATGAACTGTTTATTTAGAAGAAGCTGAGACCGGGAGATTGACAACACTAACTCTGAAATACTTCTAAAAAAAAAATTCCTATTATTTCTTCCTTCTTGGTGAGGGAGACTGAGCTACTAATAATTACAAAGAATGTCTGCTGATAGAAAAATTCCACAGTAGATAAAGGGCTGGGTGTTGGTCTGGGAGTCTGTACCACAAAATGAAAAATCGGTAAGTAATGCCCTCTAACTGGGTCTTTTCTTTCTGCTTTTTTTGCTCCACCTAATTACTGAGATATGTGACTCATTACAATTACCGTGACTCATATGGTTCAAACATAATTTCTTAAGACATCTTGTGATTTAGCAAAAGAGGTATAGTTTGTTAAAGTATATG
Organism: Galeopterus variegatus; assembly: GCF_000696425.1. Lineage (NCBI taxonomy): Eukaryota > Metazoa > Chordata > Mammalia > Dermoptera > Cynocephalidae > Galeopterus > Galeopterus variegatus. The sequence continues at coordinate 102,997 of NW_007730071.1, forward strand.
ATTTGTGATAATCTGATGACTTTCTTCCTGTATTGTTTGTTAAACAGATTGATTAATTAGGAAGAATAAAATAAAAATATAGTTAACCATCTTTTTTGTTGTTGTTCATTGAGGGTTTTAAAGCTTCCAGTGCTGTTTAAACATGAAGAGTGGTCTAAGTTTAAAGTAATGCTTAGCTAGAAGAGCATAATGTATTAATGTTAATAATAGAGGTATAGTGTCAAAATAACTTTCCAGATAATTTTATAATTATCTGAAAAACTCTAGCATTCCAAAGAAACCAACATCTTTGGAGAGGTGTCTTAGTTTCTATCAGACCTCTGATATACATACTGAAAACACTTGGGAAAATGCAAATGATTCTATAAATTTAATTTTTATTATTGTTCTTGCTATTTATGATAAATTCTCTAAGAACTTGCAAACTTGGACCAAAGGCTTTCTCAAAATTTTCCTTTTACTGATTTTGCCTCTTACTCCCTTACTTTGTCTAATCTCAGATTGATGGTGGCTCTATACATCAATGGAATGCATGTTTCAAAGGACAGAGTTTTTGGCAATCATATTCATTACTGTATCCCTAGTACCCAGAAGAAAAAGCAAGGGTGGAACCAGGGAGATCAGGTGAGGACTCCTGCATAAAGTTGGCAGGTGATGATAACGTAAGGTATGAGAGAAAGAGAAGAATCAGGGATAACTGCAAGTTTTTTTATTATTTACTTTTATTACTATTATTTTTTTACCTGCAGTAATAACAGATTTAAGTTTCCACTCACTGAGTAGACACTTGGTTATATGAATCTGGGGTTCAAGCATAGGTGCCAGGTTGAGATATAAATTCAAAAAGAGCTCTGCGTATAGATTGTAGTTAAAACCGTGGTATTGGATGCCATGAACAAAGGAGTGGCTATAAGTAGAAAAGAGAACAATTTCCAGAATTAGTCCTGGAACACTCCTGGCAAAGGACACTGTGTAAAACAAGTCCCATGTGTCTAGTAGTTGAGGGGTGAGAACTGGGCATGAGATTCAGGCATATGAAGGTCACTGCTTACCTTAATAAGGGTAGGTTAGGTAGAGTGTTGGTGGGAGAAACCCAGTTAGAGTGAATTAAGAGAGAAATGGAGGAAAGGAATTACATACGAGTGCAATAGGAGTTTTGCCATAAAAAAGAGAAGTCGGGGTGCTTTGTATGCTCAGAGTACTCTTCTTAGTGCTTTATGTGCCAGTTCATTCTAAGAGACTCTTATAAGATAGGTGCTATTATCATACTTATTTAAACAAGTAGGAAAATTAAGATGCAGAAAAATTAAGTAAATTGTCCTCAGACACATAGATCCTATGTGTTATGGCTGGCTTCGACTTCAAAATTTTTAAATTTAAAATTGGAAAATTTAAATTTAAAGCGGAAAATTTAAAATTTAAAAGTGGAAAATTTAACCACTATTCTAGTCATGTTTGCCCAGTCCTACATTAAAAGCAATCTATGGTTGTTATAACAGGATTTAAAAATAATAATATGCTCATATGTCATTTCAAGGGAAAAGTTACTACGTTTAATTTTTCCATTTTTATACTTATGAGTTCTACAGAAGCTTCATGAAGGTTGAAGTCATAACCAGCATGATTCATAACTTTTGTTGAATCAAAGTGCTTAAAGTTCAGACAATGTAGTCTTGTGATAGTGAAAAGCAATCTAAAGTATGAATAACCTTTTAGTAATATTGGTTCAGTAAGTCATATTACAGATAAACAAAGTCAGATTTCTTGGACGGAAGTTTTTCTCCCAGGAATACTTTCTACTGAAAAAGATTGCTTTGAAAATAATCTTGCCTTATCAACAGCCTGTGCTTCTATGGAATGTCTTTTTAGCCTGCAATCACTCCTAGATAATATGCTCTGAATTTGTTTCTGATTTATGGAGTGCTTTTCCTTCATTACATGTAATTAATTGCTAAAACCCAATGTGTCTATTCCATCCTGTTTGGGCTGAAATGCTGAATGTCTTGTTGCCCCTAGAAGACATTGCCTAATTTCCTGTTGCCTGACTTTAGTGCTCTCGAGCCATTCTGGGGCAAACTCATGAGTAAGAGCATCGCTGTTGATACTGTTGCTGATTTTATATCTCTTAGTTGGGCTCTCAAAGAATCTACTATTTACTTCATAACACAAAGCCTGAAATTATATAAGATAATCATACTTAGGCATTTTTCTCCCTCTCTCTCGTGGCAGAAATGGTTTTGGAGTTAGAATCCTATTTTTACCACTTCCTGGCTTTTTACCTGTGGGAGGAGTATTTAACTTCTGTGAGCCTCAGTGTTTTTGTATGGCAAAGGGGGATGATACTACTTTCCTTGAAGACTGTGAAGACTAAAAATAATATATGTAAAACCACTGAGTAGAATATCTAGTAGCTCCAAGAACTTCAGAATCTTTGCTTATTAAATGGTATTCTTATAAAACAGTTTGCTGTATTTAGTTAGACAAGGT
>NW_007730071.1:106936-134526 GCF_000696425.1 Galeopterus variegatus
CATAATTCTAAAAAGTAATTTTAAAATGTCACATATGCTTATTTCTTACAGAAAAGTAACCACTTTTCCATGATTCTAGCCTCTTACTTGATGTATATTTCAATTCTCTATTATTTGTAACTAACTAATGAATGACCTCCGTGGCTCTCAAAAATGGTAACATGTTTATATCAAGCACGTAAGTTCAAATGTCATATATTGAATCAGAACTGCTGAGTAGAGGGTCTAGGAGTCTATTTTTAACAATAATACCAGTCAGTAATTACCCGCATTGTAAAACGAGAGCTTTCTTGCCTACAGAAGAGCTTTACTCTTGCTTGAGAACACTAGATCCAAATGGAGATTAAATACATAAACTCAGCCTCGACTACTGGTCTCCTGAACACCAAATTCTAACCTCTTGGGCCATATATCTTACGATAGAAATTTGTTTTAACATATGATAACATTAAGTATGTAAAACTATTTTACCATCCATATTTGCTGAGATTATATATAAAACATAATATTTGTTTCTGATACAGATGATCAAAAATACTTAAAATGAATTTTTAGGTATGCTCAAATCCAACTTTTTAATCTCCAATTTTCTTTATCAGCTTCAGAAGCAATGGAAACTTTTTTGTGTGTGTCCGTTTTGAGACCGGCCGCACCGCGCTCAGCCATTGAGCGCTGTGAGCGCACCGGTCATCCCTATATAGGATCCGAACCCGCGGCAGGAGCACTGCTGCACTCCCAGTGCCACACTTTCCTGAGTGCGCCACAGGCTCGGCCCTTAATGGAAACTTTTAATATTCCCCAAAATATAATTTAAACATTCTGTAAATGTTTTGTTGACAAACTGACATAATAAATTTTAATATAAGGCTATACGGAGCATAGAATATGATATTATTTCCAAGTAACTGTACTCAAATGAGTTAAAAGGGAGAAAACAATAAGCTTTTACAAATTAAATAATTTGCCATGCTGGCCTAAATTACCTGATATATTTTACTTCTTCTTAGTAAAATATAACTGCCTCATAGTTAATAAAACACTAATGCTAACTTTCAGTTGCAAAATGAGATCTTGAAATCTCAAGATGAAACTAAGATTGTTAAGGCAACAGTGATGGAAAGCAGCCGCATTTTAAGATTTCACTTAATATTTATCTTGAAATACAAAATACAGAAATAAGATTTTTCTGGGAATTAATATGTGGTGAATGAGCAAACAATATTTTTTGTGTGCCAAAGATTAACCAAATAATTAGGTTTCGATTTTTTTTGCATCAAACCTTCCTGGAAAGCGTTTTTTTATAATAAAGATTTTTTTTAAATGAAAATCATCATCAACAAACAAAAACACATTTATATATAATTTCCAAGACCATGTGAACAGGATATCTTTTCAGGTAATGTATATTTAGATAACGCAGTGTCTATGTTGGCCCTTCAAAAAATTTAACAGACAATTATTCAAAAATAAACTATTTTCTGAAGAGGGGATGGCTTTAAAATAAAGCTTACTGGTCAAAGTTATTTTAGTTTCTAATAGAAATAAAATAAATATGGAGACAAAAAATCTCATTGTAATTTCAGTCAGAATTATGATTCAGGTTACTTATAAAAGTAGGAGCAACTAAATTGCTTCTAAGGGATAATACATTGTCTTAAAATTAGCATGGATTTGAGATTTAACAATATTAATGCTATTTATTGGTTATATTGAACATCCAATAATTAAAAATTTAATAAAGACAAATAGAAACACCAATAGTCCTTGTTGAAAATGTCTTGACACAAATGAAATTTTATAATCATGATCAAATCTCAACAGACTGGGAAGTTTTACAGAAATAACCAATATACTTACATAGACCCCACAAAACATGCTGGTGATAATGATTAACTTCAGTGTAGATCTGTAGATTTTCGGTAAGTGATGGATTGTGTAAAATTGTTTCACTGTGAACCAGAAAGAATTGAGGTTCACTATTTAATCAAATTTAAATATGTTCACTGTTCACCTCAGTCTCTCAGGCAAGAAAATGCAGGAGCAATTCTGGATACAGCATGACTCGACATACAGTACTTATACTTAGCTATCAGTGTGTAGGCAGAATTATTGCACAAAAGAAATAGAACCATTAGCCTAACCCCTGGTCGTGTGTTGATTAAGAACATACATTACGAACCAATGAAAGGAGTGTAATCTTTTAAAAAAGCTGATGACTTATAGAAAGGCAGGTTGGTTAACCACAAAGTTAATGATTTATTTTCTACTTGGTTGTTAATATCTAGACTCTTTCCTGTGCTCCAGCCCTAGTTTCGTGTTTCAGTTGTGAGGTTCTATGAACATCTATACCATTCTTTTAAATATTTCAACTATTGTATATCTGGTCTTATGCTAAAAAATAACATATTTAGGACTGAATTGATTACCCAGCAATAAAAATTCTGAAGAGATGCATTCACCATAATTTTTCACACTTAATTTCCATATATTATTTTAATATTTAACTTCATTACATTTTAAGAAAACAAATCTTAGAAAAACCTTTAACGTCCACTAGAGTGTTAGGAAGAGTCTATCCTCATAATTTTTATATATCATTCCAAAAATAATAAATTTTCATTGTGTCATTTTACTGCTTCTTGCCATTTAGTGAACAATATAGTATTCATTTAGACTGCAAACACTTAAAAAGATTTTGAAGAAATAGGAATAAATAATTTTTGGATGAAAGACAGGATATTATAAGAAAAGTATCAACTGATTAGCATCCATAACTCTTGAACTTCTCTACCTTAAATAAATCTGATATTAAAATATGAATAAAAATCAAAAGCAGAATGTCTTGAGCAGCAAAATATCTAAGTTCTCCAGCATTCAATTCATGACAGAATCTGATTAACTTAATAATATACTTGGTACTTTGAGAGATGTAAAGAAACATGCTGCCTACTTTCACAGGGGCTATAATCTAGTAGATCAAGTTATGTACATGTATGTATGTCTGTATTTGTAAGTGTCTGAATCAAAGTCTTGTGTTTTCTCTGTGTATATTTAGACAGCATATAGTAATTATTAAATAATAGTTACTAAATATATAGTATTCAAAATCAGAAACAAAAGAAAATAATTTTATCAACTAAAACTACTTATTTTCTTTTTTATCATTATTTCAAAAGTTACGGGACTTAAGACTTTAATTATAGACTGTGTGTCAATATGAAATGAAAATTGTCAAAATATTTGAGGCCAAAATATTTCCCCCATATTATTAGATAATTCAGAGAAAAGAGATTTGAAAATTGAGTGGCGGAAAATACACCAGTTCAGTTTTTCCCACTATACTCTCACAACATTTTGCTTCTGACAGAAGATATGCAGGGATTTCTCTCTACCAGCAAGAAAGCAATCAGTTCTGCAGTAGACACCAGCTGAGTGTTCTCCAATTTAATTCTGACACTATCTACCTGGAGATAGCATCAGATCTCACAGATTGAGGATTCAGTCCCCAAGACTGCCGTCTCCCCAATACAGGTGCCAGTTGCAAGCCCCGGGTTGTTTTATCAGCTGAGTGTTCTCCAATTTAATTCTGACACTATCTACCTGGAGATAGCATCAGATCTCACAGATTGAGTCAGTCCCCAAGACTGCCGTCTCCCCAATACAGGTGCCAGTTGCAAGCCCCGGGTTGTTTTACCTGTGTTTCTGACTGGCTGACTATAAATTCTTGGCCCCCTTCCACCTCCCCCCCACCCCAACTTCAGGCTTGACTAATTTGCTACAGCAGCTCACAGAACTCAGGGAAACACTTACCTTTATTGACTTATTGTAATGTATATTTTAAAGTATACAAATAAACAGCCAGATGAAGATATGCATAGGGCAAGCTCTGGAAGGGTCCTGAGTGCAGGAGCTTAGATTCTTGTGGAGTGGGGGTGCATCACCCTCCCAGCACATAGATGAGTTCAGCTGTCCAGAAGCTCCCAAAACCTGTGCTCTTTGGTTTTTATGGAAGCTTTATTACATAGGCATGATTAAAGCACGGACAACTGTGTAGAAATATTACCAGACAGAAAGGGAATGATCTAATATTAACATACTGGGTGGGGAAACCCACGAAAGCCTGTTTGTTCAGATTCTTCTTTACCTCTTTGTGCAAAATTTCTTTCTCCTGCGTATGGGACAGTATCCCTTCTGAAATGTGAATCTTGTGATCTGCAATCAAACAAGGCACGACAGAGAATTTCTTTACAGCCAGCTCCAAGATAGAAAGGCTGGGGTAGGTTATAACAAGCCAGGAACTGTGGACAGAACCAAAATATATATGTTAGGGTATCTCAATAATATTCCTTAATTTCCTCCCAAACACTAAGTATAGTGTGTATTTTTATTCATCATTATAATGTGGTTTATCTTTTTAAAATATGTTGCCAATTGAAGCTATAATGTCTGGAATTCGTTTTATAATACTTTACAGATAAAAGGTAAATGAGAAAAGAAGTCAGTGTGGCAAAATTTTAAAAACTACTGGGGAGATGGCAGTTAATCAGATAATTCTATTTTTACGTGAATTTGAAATCTTTCATAATAAAATTTTTTTAATGTTTGGGTTTAGCTTATTTACTCATATTTAAATGTGGTTTGAGTATCTACTATCTGCAAAGTAGTAAATATTAATAATGATTGAGGTTTTACTCTATTCTAGGCACTGTTTCAAGTGAATATACTTGTATAAATTAATTTAATCCTTACAAAAACTCATGGGCTAGGTACTATTGTCACCCATATTTTAGTAAAAAGAAAACTGAGATACTGCGTAGTCAGAAAATTTGCCTAAAATTACACCCTAGGAAATAGTAGAGTAGAAATTTGAACTCAGGCAGTCCAAAGACAGAACCTAACAACTCAATCTCTATGCTATATAGTTACTCTGTTAAGAAATAAAACAATGCAACTATTAATAATAATAAAAAAGGCATGTTTCTTGATTCAAAGGGATTTACAGTTTAGTAGGTAGAGAAAATTAATGGAATAAAAGATGCCAAATGGCAAATACCAGAAGCAAGTTACATAAAACATTATGGACAATTCCATAAGAGGCAAGTTACTTTCAGCAACAAATAAATGCAGAAGTCTTCACAGATGAATTCACATTTGAAATGTGACTTGGAAGGGGAAGGAAAGAGCCTTCCAGGTAGAAAAACCAAGAAATCAACACCAGCAGGGATAAGGTAGGGAGATGGGAGGGCGGGAAGTATGTACCATAATTGGATTAATTTTAAATTTGACTTTGAGTTAGTTATGCATGGCCTTGTATTAGTCCATTTCTGTTGCTTATAATTACCTGAAACTGGGTAATTTGGAAACAAACAATATTTATTGCTTACAGTTTCAGAGTCTGGGAAGTCCGTGGGGAACACGTCTGGTGAGAGCCTTCTTTGATGGTGACTTCAATAATGTAGGGTTATCACCATGGGAGATGGAGGACGGCTTGAGCAGACAGAGAGAGAGAACTCATGTACGTACATTCCTTTTAAGGCCATCAGAACCATGACCACCATTAAACCATCAAATGGATTAATCCATTCACTGTGGCGTGGTGCTCACAATCTAACCACCTGTTCAAGGACCCACCTTTCAATTATCATTATAGGACTTCCCACTCTCAACAGGTACAGTGGGGATTAAGCTCAATGAGTTTGGGGGGACATTTAATCCACAGCAGGCCTATAAGAAAATACAGTTTTTCTGCTTCATCTATTTGAATTAAAATTCAACCTGGAGTTACAATTTAACAAAGAAGAAATATTGGCAGCATCCAGTCTCTTGAATTAATATTGTCTCCTGGTCATAAATCAATACACACTGGATAGATGAGAGAGCATATATGCTAAGTCAGTCTAAAATGATACAGTGGCATTTGGGCCATTAAGAATGATTGGAAACATTCTAAGTTAATAGTTTTTTAAAAAATATAATGTGGATAAATCAAAAGGTAGGTAGAACAGTTAGCAAAATAAAGAAAAATGGAGCAAGTATTGGCAATGCCCAGCTAATAATAAGTTAAATGGAGCATTGGCCTGAACGCCAGGTGTGTTGGGTCTTTAGTTTATCCCTGTGGTAGCCACATTATTGTTCACAATCAATCGCTCCCTTCATTTCTCTTAGGTGATGTACACTCTCATACAGGTACAGTGTATTAATTTAATTTTAGCTTTGTCCATAAGCTTGCTTCAACCAATGGAATATGAGCAAATGTGACATGGCACATCTGAGCACAAACTTTTAGACAAGTACATTGTGACTTTTTGCCTTTTGTCACTTCAGCTCTCTGGCAAAAATAAGACATCCTAGTATAGGGGAAGCTTAAATGAAGGCAACGGGAGCAGGCCCAATAAGAAATCCATTCTGAGATTTTGGCATTGTTACTACAACAAAAGGTACCTAATGAAATCCCAATTTTGGCAATATTTGTAAAATATGCTTTACATATATTTTTCATATATTTGCCAATCTTCTTGGTAAAATTTGTTTTTTAGCATTATTTATTTATTGGTTTTTAATTGACAAATAATTATTGCATTTATTTACAGGGTAAAAGGTGATCTTTGGTATAGGAATACATTGTAAAAGATTAAATAAAGCTAATTACCATATCTATCATCTCACAAACATCTTTTTTGGGAGATGAGAATGCTTAAAATCAATTATTTTGGAGACTTTAAAATATATAATATGTTATTATTAACTGTGGTTAGGTCACTAAAACTTATTCCTGCAGTCTGACTAAAAGCTTGTACCCTTCGGTAAACATCTCCCCTGTCTCCATCCTTCCTCCCTCCTCCCAATCCCTCCCCAAACCACCAGCCTCGGTGACATTTTTCTATTTTCTGTTTCTATGAAAGTAACATTTTTAGATTTCACATATAAATAAGGTCATACAAATACATTTTTTGTCTTTCTGTGTCTGGCTTATTTCACTTAGCATGATGTCCTCTAGATTCATCCATGTTGTTGCAAATGACAGAATTTCCTTCTCTTTTTAAGGCTGTATAGTATTCCATTGTGGAGATACTCCTCATTTTCTTCATTCATTCATTTACGGACACTTAGGTTGCTTTCATATCTCTGCTATTGTGAATAATGCTCAAATGAACATGAGTGCAGATATCTTTTCAACATATCAATTTCAATTCCTTTGGATATATACCCAGAAGAGGGATTACTGGATCATATGTTAGTTCTGTCTGTTGTTTTGAGAAAACTCTGTACTGTTTTCCACAATGGTTATATTAATTTATGTTCCCACCAACAGTGTTTTAGGGTTCCCTATTTTTACATCCTCACCAACAGTTGTTATTTTTCATCTTTTTGATAATAGATATTAAAAAGGTGTTAGGTGATACCTGATTGTGGTTTAAATTTGCATATCCCTGATGATTAGAGATGCTGAGCATTTTTTAATGCACTTGTTGGCCATTCATGTCTTCTTTTTTTTTTTTCTTTTTTGTGACCAGTAAGGGGATCGCAACCCTTGGCTTGGTGTCGCCTGCACCGCATTCAGCCAGTGAGTGCACCGGCCACCCCTATATAGGATCCGAACCCGCAGCGGGAGCGTCACTGCACTCCCAGCGCTGCACTCTCCCAAGTGAGCCACGGGGTCGGCCCCTTATGTCTTCTTTTAAGAAATGTCTGTTCATATCCTTTGCCCAGTTTTTGATTCAGTTATGTGTTTTCTTGCTATTGAGTTGTTTGATTTCCTTATGTATTTTGGATATTGGACTCTTATCAGAGGTATGGTTTGCAAATATTTTCTCCCATTCTGTGGTTGTCTCTGCACTCTGTTGATTGTTTGCTTTGCTTTGCAGAATCTTTTCAGTTTGATGCAATTCCACTTTTCTATTTTTACTTTTGTTGCCTGCGCTTTGGGGTTCTTATTCAAGAAATCATTCTGCAGACCAATGTCATGGAGCTTTCCCCCTATATTTTCTTCTAGTAGTTTTACAGTATCAGGTCTTACATTTAAGTCTTCTACCCATTTTGAGTTGGTTTTTGAATATGATGTGAGATAATGATCCGATTTCATTCTTCTGTGTGTAGATATCCAGTTTTCCTAGTATTATTTATTGAAGAGACTGTCCTATTTCCATTGCGTGTTCTTGGCACCGTGGTCAAAAATCAATTGACCATAAATACTTGTGTTTATTTCTAGTCTCTCTATTCTGTTCCATTGGTCAATGTATCTGCTTTCATGCCAGTACCATGCTATTTTGATTACTGTGGCTTTATAATATATTTTAAAATCAGTTGGTGTGATACCTCTAGCTCTGTTCTTTTTACTCAGGCTTGCATTGACTACTTATGGCCTTTTGTGGTTCAATGCAAATTTTTAAATAGTTTTATCTATTTCTGTGAAAAATGACTGGAATTTTGATAGAAATTGTATTGATCACTTTGTAGATCACTTTGGGAAGTTTGAATATTTTAACAATATTATTTTTTCCAATGCATGCACATGAGATATCTTTCCCTTTATTTGTGTTGTCTTCAGTTTTTTAAATCAACATTTTATAGTTTTCAGTGTATAGATCTTTCACCTCCTTGGTTAAATTTACTTCTAAGTATTTTCTTTTATTTCTTTTTTCTTCTTTTCTTTTATTTCTGACCAGTAAGGGGATCACAGCCCTTGGCATGGTGTTGTCTGCACCACACTCAGCCAGCGAGCACACTGGCCACCCCATGTAGGATCTGAACCCACGGCCTCAGAGCTACCAGTGCCTCACTCTCCCGAGTGAGCCATGGGGCCAGCTCTTTATTTTTTGATGGTATTGTAAATGAGATTGTTTTGTAAACTTCTTTTTCACATAGGTCATTGTTAGTGTATAGAAATACTACTGATTTTTATATGTTGATTTTATAACCTGTAACCTTACTGAATTTATCAGTTCAAACAGTGTTTCGATCGAGTCTTCAGGGTTTTCTCTAGATAAGATGACATCATCAGCAAACATAAACAATTTCACTACTTCCTTCCCTATTTGGATGTATTTTATTTCTTTCTATTGCCTAATATCTGTGGCTAGGACTTCCAGTACTCTGTTGAATAGAAGTGGTGAGAGTGGCATCCTTGTCTTGTTCCTGATCTTAGAGGAAAAGCTTTCAACTTTTCACCACTGACTATGATGTTAGATGTGGGCTTTTCCTATATACCCTTTTTTATGTTGAGGTAAATTCCTCCTACGCTTAATTTCTTTTTTATCATAAAAGAATACTGAATTTTGTCAAATGCTTTTTCTGTATTTATTGGGATGATAGTGTGTTTTTGTTTTTCATTTTGTTAATATTATGTGTTACATTCATTGATTTGTGCTGAACTATTCTTGCATCCCAGGAATAAATCCATTTGATCATAATGAATAATCTTTTTAGTGTACTATTGAGTTAATTTGCAAGTATTTTATTAAGGATTTTTGCAACTATGTTCATCAAAAATATTGGCCTGTAATTTTCTATTCTTGCAGTGTCATAGCCTTGCTTTGATATCAGGGTAATGCTGGCCTCATAAAATGATTTTGAAATGTTTCCTCCAGTTCAATTTTTTGAAGACTCTGAGAAGTACTGTTCTTTAAATGTTTGAAAGAATTCTTTTCTTCAGTGAAGCCATCAGGTCTAGAGATTTTCTTTAACGGGAGACTCTTTCTTTCTTTTTCTTTTTCTTTTCTTCTTTCTTTCTTTCTTTTTTTAACTGGTTCAATCTGTTCATATTTTTTATTTCTAATTCAGTCTTGGTAGGTTGTATGTTTCTAGAAATTCATTCATTTCTCCTAGGTTACCCATTTTGTTAGCGTATAGTTATTCATAGTAGTCTCTTATGATCCTTGGAACAATCATGCAGTGAATAAAAATGTTTTGGCCAATGATGGATCAACACAAACAATTGTGCTCAGAGCAGTAGGAGTACCATGTATCTTAGTTGTGTAGTAGGCTATGCCACCTAGACTTATGTAAGTACACTCTATGAGGTTGTACAACAGTAAAATCGCCTAAGGACACATTTCTCAGAATGTATCTCTGTTGTTCAGGAACATGACTGTATTCTGTGGTATCAGATGTAGTGTCTCCTTTTTCATTTCTAATTTTGTTTCTTTGAGTCTTCTTCCCTTTTTTTAGACAAGCTAATAGTTTGTCAATTTTGTTTATCCTTAAAAAAAGACTGATAGTTTTATTGATCTTTTCTATTGCTTTTCTAATCTCTATTTTATTTCTGCTCAAATCTTTGTTGTTTCCTTCCTTCTCCTGACTTTGGATTCACTTTGCTCTTTTTTTGTATTTCTTTCAGGATTAACATTAGGTTGTTTATTTGAGATCTTTTATCTTTTTTTCTATGTAAGCATTTGTTATTAGAAACTTCCTCTTCAGGACTGCCTTTGCTGCATACCATAAGTTTTGGTATGTTGTCTTCCTATTCTTATTTGTCTTGAGATAAATTTTTCCTTTTAATTTCTTCTTTGGAAAATTAGTTGTTCAGGAGCATGTTGTTTAATATTTGTGAATTTCCCAAGATTTTTCCTGTTATTAATTTCTATATTCATGCTAGTGTGGTCAGAAAAGATACTTGATATAATTTCAATCTTCCTCAATTTGTTGAGACTTGTTTTGTGGCCTGTATAGTTGATCTGTTCGACGTTGAAAGTGGGGTCTTGAAGTCTACTATTATTGTGTTGTAGTCTATTTCTCTCTTAAGATAAATTAATAATTGCTTTAGGTATTTAGTTGCTTCAGTGTAGGGTGCTTATATATTTGCAATTGTTATATGGTCTTGAAAATTGACCCCCCTTTTTAAAATAATGACCTTCTTTGTCTCTTTTTACAGTTTTTGACTTAAAATATATTTTGTTTGATATCATTATAGCCACCCTTGCTCTCTTCTGGTTTTTATTTGCATGGAATATCTTTTTCCATTTCTTCACCTTCAGTCTGTGTGCACCCTTACTAGTAAAGTGAGTATCTTGTAGGAAGCATATGGTTGGATCTTGTTTTTAATCCATTCAGCTACTTGATGTCTTTTGATAGGAGACCTTAACTTACATTCAAAGTAATTATACTAGGGATATAAAGTGGAGTGGGGGAAAGGGAGATGGGGAGGGATGTCGGGGATTAAGTGAGTGGGGGACATGGGGTATAATTGCAATTTCTGGTAATGGGCATGCTGCCAGTATGGATCTGGCCATCACATCTTGGGCACAAGTGGTGATAGTCAGCTTTGTACCCTATGAATATTCATAACCAATAAAAAAAAATAAACAATCCCATTAAAAAAAACTACTGTCATTTTGTTAGTTGTTTTGTGGTTGATTTGTAAATCCTTTGTTTCCTTCTTTCTCTCTTGCTGTCTTCCTTTGTGGCTTGATGGTTTTCTTTAGTGGTAAGCTGTCAACCTTTTTTTTAAAAAGTCTTTTGTGTATCGGCTAAAGGTTTTTGCTCTGTGAATACCATGAAGCTATGTAAAATACTTTAAACTGATAACAAACTATTTTAAGCTGATAGCACCCTAATTTTGGTTGCTTGCACACAATCTGCATTTTTACTATCCCCACAATTTGTTTTTGGTGTCATCTTTTACATCTCGTATAACTCGTGTTCCTTAACAAATTATTGTAGCTACAGTTATTTTTAATAGTTTTGGCTTTTAATCTTCAGACTAGAGATGTAATTTATCTTTACACCACCATTATAGCATTACAGTGTTCTGAGTTTGACTATTGCAGTGGGTAAAATGTGTCCCCCAAAAGTTCATGTGTTGAAACGTGGTCCCTATTTAACAGTGTTAAGAGGGTGAGAAATCTGATTACAGTGTTTAAAAGATGGAAACTTTAAGAGGTGATTGGATTGTGACAAATTTGCCCTTGTGAAGGAATTAATACATTAATGGAGGAATGGTTTAATAGTTTCATGGGTTGTCACAAGAGTGGGCCTCACGACTTTATATGGTGAGCAGTTACACACATAATAGAGCTCATGCCATTCTCTCTACGTGACAACCTGCATTGCTGTAGAGAGTCACCACCAAGAAGAAGGCCCTCATCAAATGTGTCCCCTGTACTGTATACTTCTCATACTCCAAAACTGTAAGAAAGAAATTTTATTTCTTTATAAATTACCTAGTTTCAGGTATTTTGTTATTAGCAACAGAAAACAAACTAACACAGAAAAGTGGTACTGAGAAGTTTGTTGCTCATAACAAATACCAGAAATTGTGGAACCAGCTTTGGAACTGGATGAAGAGCAGGGGCTGGAAGAATTTGGAGGAGCAGGCTGGAGTAAGCTCAGATTCTGGTGAGGGTTTAGAAAAAAAGAAGACCAGGGAAACCTGGTCTTAGAAGGAAACCTGGAACCTCTTAGAAGCTGGTTAAATCAGAACACTGATAGAAATATGGACTGTAAAGGTCATTCTGAGGAAGTTTCAGATGTAGATGAGAAGGAGTTAATTGGAAACTGGAGCAAAGTTCACCCTTATTATGCAGTGGTAAAGAATTTGGCTGCATTGTTTATATGCTTGAGGGCTTTATGGAATGTGGACACTAAGATTTAGGAACAAGGGTATTTGGTGGAAGACATTTCTAAGCAGCAAAGCACTCAGCAGCTGTGTTAATACTTTGCCTATGCTGAGCTGTGGCAGCAAAAGCATGATGTAAGGCAGAGTTTATAGTTAAAAGGGAAGCAAGGGTTAAAAAATTGGAAACTCTCAGCCTGGCCACATAAAGGGTGAAAAAGTATGTTCAGGAGAGAAAACAAGGGTATAGCTCAACAACCTTCTACTAATATTAGTACAGAAAGAAAAGATCATGGAGAAAGTAAAAGAAAAACCCTGAGGGCATTTCAGAGATCTCTGAGGCTGCCCCTTCCATAACAGGCCCAGAGACATGGGAAGACAGAATGGTTTCATGGAATAGGCCTGGGGCACACTCCATGGGCTTGCTGCCCAGTGCAACCTTGGGATGCTGCTCTCTGAACCCTGACTCAACTTTGATTTCAAAGGATATATGGAAAAGCCTGGGAGGGGGGGGCAGGAAGAGATTTGTCACAAGGGCAGAGTCACCACAGAGAGTCTCCATTAGAGCAATACTGAGGAAAAATGTGGGGTTGCAGCAGGGATCCCCCACCAGAGCCATGCCTAGTGGAGCTATGAAAGCAGGATGGACACAAGTACCCCAGAATTGTAGAGCTACCAGTGTGCAACAGCAGCCTGGGAGAGTTGAAGCATGGGCTCAGACCTGGAAAGCTATAGGGGCTGGGCTGCCCAAGGACGTAGAGGTCCAACTTCTGCACCAGTGTGCAGAGGATGTTGAACATGGAGTCAAGGGAAATTATCCTCTGCTTTAAGATTTAATGCCTGCTCTGCTGGGTTTTTGACATGCTTAGGACCTCTTCCCCCCTCTTTTTGGCTTATTCATTCATTTTGGAGTGAGAATTTCTGTCTTATGCCTGTCTCACTACTCTATTTTGAAAGTAGATAACTTGTTTGATTTCATAGATGAGACTTTGGACTTTTGAGCTGAAACAAATTAAGACTTTGGAGATGGAATAAAGGTATTTATATGTGAAAAGGACAAAAAGTTTGGGAACCCAGGGCAGAATGCTGTGGCTTGAATGTGTCTACCAAAAGCTCATGTATTGGAAACTTAATGCTCATTGCAACAGTATTAGGACTGCTAAATCTGATTATAGTATTTGAAAGGTGGAGCCTTTAAGAAGTGTTTGGACTGTGACGACTAGGTCCTCATGAATTCATGGAGTAATTAATTAATGGTTTAGTGGGGTGTCATGGGAGTGGCACTTGTAGATTTATAAAGAGGGTAAGTGAGCACGTGAGAGAGATTTTTGCCATTCTTTCCATGTGACACCCTGCATTGCTATAGAGAGTCACCACCAAGAAGAATACTCTCACTCTATGTGCCCCAGAACCATGAAATTCCAAGACTCCAAAACTTTAAGAAATACATTTTATTTCTTTATAAATTACTCAATTTTAGCAAGTCTGTTATAAGCAGCAGAAAATGGACTAAACAACTATGCATTTACTTTTACCAATATTATATTTTCATATTGCTACTTAGCAACATTTCCTTCAACTTGAAGAATTTTCTTTAACATTTCTTGTAAGGCAAGTCTAGTGGTGATAAATTCCCACAGCTTTTGTTTGTCTGAGGAATTTTTTATCTCTTCTTCATTTTTGAAAGATAAAATTTTGGGGTCCGTTATTCTCAGTTGGCAGTATTTTCTGTCATCTTTTTTAATATATCATCCCACTTCCATCTGGCCTGCAAGGTTTCTGTTGAAAAATCCTCTCACAGCCTTGATGGAGGTTCTGTTGTATGTAGCAACTGACGTTTCCCCTGCAGCTTTCACTATCCTCTCTTTGTCCTTAATTTTTGACAATCCATCTATAATGTGTCTTAATATGTATCTTTTCTTATTCATCCTATTAGGCATCTTGGATCTGGATTTCTATTTCCTTCTTACAGCTTGGGAAGTTTTCTGCCATTATTTCTTTGAAATGTTTTCTATTTCTTTCATTTTAGTTTTTTCCTCTTTGTGGAATGCCAATAATGCATGCATTATTTTACTTGAAGATATTCCATAAATTACTTAGGCTATCTTCATTCTTCCACTTTTTTTTTCTTTTTGCTACTCAGAATCAATGATTTCCAAAGACCTGTTTGCATGTTTGTTACTCTTTTCTTCTGCTTGATCCAGTCTTCTGCTGAATCTCTCATTGAATTTTTGAGTTCAGTTATTGTATTTTTCAGCTCAGTGATTTCTGTTTGGCACTTCAAACTATTTTCTATCTCTTTGTTGAAGTTCTCAGTTTGTTCATGCATTGTTCTCTTTATCTTAGTGAACATATTTGTGACTGTTCTTCTGAATTCTCTGTTATGTAAATCACATATCTTTATTTCGTTAGGATCAGCTTCTGGAGATTTTGCTTCTTTGGTTTGGAACATATGTCTATGTTTCTTCATTTTCTTTGACTCTTTGTGTTAGTTTCTTCACATTAGATGAGATAACCACCTCTCCTAGTTTTGTTAGGCTGGTCTTATGTAGAAGATGTTCCACCCCAATCATCCTGGCCAGTGATTCTAGGTGCTTCTAAATCCTTTGTGCTTGTCCAACTAACTCTTTTTGTTCTTAATAGCCTTAACAAACTAGAGAGTGCCAACTTGTGCTATTGCCTTGAGAAAGGTGGGATATAAGCCAATCCTTTGGGATGCAGCTGGAGAGGTTGGGATGCTAGATGTGTGTTCCAATTTCTTCTTACCTTGTGGAGAAGCTGAGATCCAGTATTCATCTCCCACTTGTTCCACCCTATACTAGGGAGAGGGTCTGTAGCAGATGCCTGTCCTCTTGTGTAGACTGCTCACATTAAATCTGGGAAGATAGTCACTGACTGTCTGCAATTTTAAAAATCACCTTTTTGTTCTCTTTAGTCTAGGAGACTCAGGACTACAGAGCTCTGTCAACTCCCAGAGCTGGGTAATTTCAGAGCCATTTCCTTGGATGGGGCCTATAAAAGTTGGGGCACTCAATGCATGCAGACATCACTTCCAGAGAGAGTCTGTATATCTGGATTTGCTGCCAGAGCAAGCCAGGGAAGAGGATGCAGGGAATGCTGTCCCTCCTGTTCTTATTTGCAGAGGCCTCTAATCTCTTTCCAAGTAGAGATTACAAGCCTGGAATTATTGCTGGAGCAAACCAAGGAAAAAGGCATGGAGAGTGCTTACTATCGCATTCAAGCAAGCAGAAGTGTCACACTCTCCTTGCAAGGGGGAGACTTCTGGTATGAAGTTATCACTGGAGTAAGCCAAAGAAAAATGTATGGGTAGTGCTCACTTTTCCATTCAGGCATAGAGAGGCACCCCACCCTCCTTCCAATGAGAGATTACAGGATTTATCACTGGAGCAAGCTGAGGAAGGTGTGGGAGTGTTATTTCTCCTATTTAGGCTTGAGGAGGTTTATTCTTCATTTGCTATCTAGGCTTCCAGATACAAGTTTGTTAGAGGCCAGAAGTCCAGGAGTTGCTGCAAAAGTATGCAGTCAAACCCTTTGCAGGAGAAAATTGGAAGGTGGATTGATCGTAGGGGCTACAGGTGTTGGGAGGAGTCTGGTAGTTTAAAATCCCCCTTTCTTCTTTGTGCTTGAAGGAAATCTTTTGATGCCTTGTCCCTGCTAGTCCTCAAGCAAGGTGATTTAAGAACCAAGCTCTCAGGTAGGAATTGTGAAATTGGGCCCTATATGTGTGATACAAACTCCACACTCCTCGGGATCCAGCTGGGCATTAGGATTAAGGATTCTTTCCTGATTATAAGGTGCAGGGCTCAGGGTGGGGTTAGTTCTCAAGTGTATCTGTGCTTTTCCTACCCATTTTGATGTGGATATTTTATCAGTTGCCCAGTGTTCAGAATCTAGGAGTCCTTCAACTAGATTCCGGTTTTCTCTTGGATAAATTGACACATATGTAGATGTTTACTCAGTGTGTCTGGGAGAGTAGGGATAATCAGGAGCATCCTATTCTGTCATGTTGCTGAAATCAGTTTCTAGATAAAATTTGAATTCCAGTCTAGTGTGCTGTATCAAACAAACACTTAAGGGCCGGCCCGGTGGCTCACTCGGTGGAGTGTGGCGCTTGGGAGCGTGGTGGCGCTCCCGCCGAGGGTTCGGATCCCATGTGGAGACCGATCCACTCACTGGTTGAGCACGGTGCGGACGCGACACCGAGGGTTGCGATCCCGTTACTGGTCACGAAAAAAGACAAAAAGGAAAAAAAAAAAAAAACACTCAATCCTCCTGAGAGTCAAATTTCCTATTGTTCATTCAATTTATTAGCAAATATTAGGCAATTAATCTATGGCTGTATGGATATACCACATATTTATCCACTTACCTGTTGATCATGAATTGACTGCTATAAATGAAGATAATTTTATGCCAACACTTCACATTGTCACCATTTTAAGTTTTAGTCATTAAATTGTTGTGTAGTTGCATCCCATTGTGCTTCAAATATGCAATTCCCTTATGACTAAGAATGCACCCTTTTAATATGTTACATGGCTATTTTATGTTTTTATGTAAGTTGTTCAAATATTTTCCTCCCTTTTCTTTTCTTTTTTTAAATTTATTTTTTTATTGTAACATAATTGATTGACATATCTGTGGGGTACAGAGTTGAACATCAATATCTATGTGCAATATGAGATGCTCAAATCAGGATAATTAGTATAATCAACATTATACAATGTAATCATTTTTCATGTCTCTGTGTTAATAGTTTTAGTATTGAGTTATGAATGAGCTTTATGAATTCTAGATACACATTCTTTATCAGCTTTGATTTACGAATACTTGCTTCGAGTCTATGGCTTGTCTTTTCATTTTTAAATGATTTATAAATAGAAAATTTTTGCTTGTTTTTAATTAATAATTGGACAAAGTCCAATTAATATTTTAACTGTTTTCTCCTTGCTCTAGCTTGTTGCTTAAGCTCTCAATTGTCTATAATTAATAATAATTTATTCTATCTCCTCAAATGGTGCGATGGGTGACAATTAGCTTTGTATCTCATGAATTTTCATAATAAATAAATAAATTTTAAAAAATAAAAAATTAAAATGCTTTGGCTTCTGTTAGTAATTTCCTTAATTTTATAAAATTTAAAAAAGAGCTTGTGAAATTCTTAGAAAAAAAAGCCTGCTGGAAACTTAATTGGGAATGCACCAAATCTATAGGCTTATTTGGGGGGACAAATGTCTTAATGTCTAGTTTTCCAATCTATATAGTTTATTTCTGAATTTATTGAAGTCTTCTTTACTTTCATCAGTATTTGGTATTTTCAGTGCATTTATTTCATATTTAAATACCTCATATTTTCTGATTTTATTGAAAATCATACTGCATTTGTTATTTTTCAATTGTTTTGTGCTGATAAATAGATACACTATTTGACTGAATATGTTTACATTGCATTCTGCAACTTATTACCAACATATTTATTAATTTATTAGATTAACAAATAACTTTGGTTCAGAAGAATTTGTTATTCAATTGTTATGATCAATCACCATCTCAATCTGTAGTAAGTATACCAAAAATCAAGACCTCTCAAATGACTATTAATTTTGTTGTTATTCTTTTCTTAGATAGATCTTGTTGTCTGAGCTAAAAATAGACTTAAGTGGAGATAAACAACCTTGCAAATAGAAAACTTATTAGTCAAACTGTTTCCATCATCTAGTAACAGATATCTATAAAATAATGCTAATGTTTAATTTTTTTGATTATCTTGAAAGTCCCTTGAAATACAGACACTTTAGAAATATTATACAAGTTTATTAATAATTTCATATCATGTTTGAAAATAATTAAGTTTATAATTTTGACTGACAGAATTAAAGCAGCACATCAACATCTGAGAGAGAACAATTAATCTTGATTAAATGAAGCTCATTTTCCAAAATTCTAGGTATTATGTTTCAGAATACAGTAAAGGGTATTTTGTCCTATACCTATACATAAGTAGACATTCTTTTTGAATGCAGGTTTGATTGTGGATATTCAGAATAATAAAGTAACTAACTATTAGGTCACAAAAAATGCAAGGCTTGCAAATTACACTAATAATCCTTTCCAAGTGAATTGCGAACTGTACAATTCACATTTTCTGTTTTGTTTACCTAAATCTATTAAGTATATGGTTGACACTGACATGTGAGGAGAGAAATATGTATGCTAAAGTCTCAGTAAATAAGAAAATCATACACAATAAAAATATTATATTAATTGGGTACAATTTCAATATGTAACACCAAATATCAAGTGTGCGATAACCCCTTCTGGTGATCCTTGCTAGCTTTTCCACTCTCTTGAAAGTTTATTTTACATTTTCATTTTCATCAAACTCCAAACTCCTATTCCCTTCTTTTAATTTTCAGCTACTTTCTTGGTTCATTGAGGATATATTCATCAATACAAACAGAAGTTTTTCCATCCTTCTACTACGTGTATCTGTACCCTTATATTCTTCCTTCCGTGGTCCACCCCCACGGTCCCACCTTGTAAAAATGCTCATTGATCCTATCTTAGGCCCCTTTTCCTGTTTACGAGTATTTTCAAGCATTTGACTTAAGCATTCTCTCACACCCAAGGACTTCAGTCTTGAAATTATTCCATTTCTACTCAAAATAATCATTTTACTCTCTTAACATTTCCAATAGCCCCAGATCATGTTATAGCAATTCTCATTTTAAAAAGCAAGCAACTGAGCAAACAGAGAACAAATTCCCTTGACTCCACACATTCTCCATCAGCTACAACTCCATTTTTCTTTTTATTTTCACAGGACAAGCTCTTTCAAACAGTGATCTCTACCCACTCTCTCCACCTTGACGATTCTTGCTTGATCCTATTTCAGTCAAGTTTCCCTTTATAACACTGAACCTACTGTTGTCATGAGTGAGGATCATCTCTGCAAATCTAGTGGCTTATTCTCTGCTCTCATCTTGACATAGTTGTCTTGTTTATTCTTCCTGATACATGTCGTTCTGCAACACCACACTCTCTTGGTTTTACTTTGACTTCATCGGTTGTATTTTCTCAGTCACCCTTACTGTAAATTCTACTTACATTACTATTTCTACTTTATTCTGCTTTTTTTCTTCAGCTTTTCACTAGTGGAAGTTATATTTTTCCTCTATTTTTTTAGTATGTCTCTATCCGTAGAATAAGCTCTATGAAGATAGCAAATGTCTTGGTATTGTTTACTACCATACTTACAGTACATAAAATAAGGTATAAAATATTTTTTAAAATTAACAAGTATGTTTCAAATGAAAAAAATTGGTTTTCTAAGAATTTGGAGCTGAGAATAAGACCATCAAACATGTTGGTGGTACCATTAGACTTTTCCTGGGGACCTTCCTCTGAGTTAGTTCTTTTAAATTTGATGTATGTACAGATCATCTCTTAGCTTAAAGACCAGTGTTACATGTAACCAGAATCCATGTACTTGTTCTTTGAATTTCTTTTTCCAGAACTTCAAAAAAATGTTATTATTGGTCATCCTAGCTAACAATCTCTGTAATCTTGTTTTCTGTACACTTCAAGATTCTTTCTGAAGTATAACAGCAAAAATTACCTTTCCTGAATTATATTGCTTTTCTTTTATAACAATAGGTTTTTATTCATTTACCATACTTGTCCCACTCAAAATGCCACATTTATTTTTTATAGATCAGCAAAGAGAACTGGCTTTAAAATGTAAAGCAATTTGTCACACGATACGAATAGATAGCCATGTTTTAGGTAAGTAAGTCAAATATGATTTTAAAAATTATTTTTATTTCTGCACTTTGGATATATCGTGTTGTTCTGAAGTCCACTTAAGATTCACTCTAATTGAAAATTTGCACTGACCCTTTCCATTTTGTAGCATAGAAATTATGAATAAAAATAATCCATTTTTAATTACTTTTCAAATCATATCTCCAAATTCTTATATAAGAAATTTAATTAAAATTTAAAGAAAAAAGTAACACTATAAAATTATTTTCATCACTTTGAAAATCAAATTATAGCACATTAGTCATGTATACTAATTTGAAACAAAGTTCACGTCCTGTAGTAATAATATTTACATATTTCACAGAGATTGGAAATCATAAAATCAATACAATTAAAGAAAAAAGTATGCTGCTGAATCGGTCTTATCTGAATAATATTAATAGTCAGATGATATTAAAATTAAGATCAAAGTATATTAAAAATTCATATCAAATGTATCTAAATCATATTTGTCTTTTAGTTTATAAATACTTTTTTCTTTTGAAACAAACTACATGTTATACATCGTTGACATAATTATTCTGGTAACAGGAAAGAGTACATTGATGAAGCAAGTGTGCCCCAAAATAGAGCCTTAAACTTGATTGAACTTTTCTTAAATCCGTAAATAAAGTTCTTATTATAATACAAAAATATTCTGTTTTCAACATATACATATGCTAATCTTAACCATTGAAACATGTTGCTAGGAAAATGTGAGATTCCCTGATGATGTGATCATAAAGTAATAAAAAAAATAAGCATCATTAGGATCTGTATATCCAAGTATGTATGGTCTTTTACCCTGGAAGATTATATATAAACTACTTTAATGATACCATTGTTTCAGTGATAAAAGATACTATTTTTAAGCACTTAATGTGCCAGCTCTGTTCTGAACACTTTAAATGATTTAATTTATTCCTACAAATGACCCTACATAGTAGGCACATTATTACTCCATAATAAAGAGACGTGATACAGGGGTTGCACAGATTGAATCACATTCAGATGGTTGAAAGGATGCAAAAGACTCCTCGAGAGTATTAGGCTTTTAATAAAGGTAAAGGACACAGCACAGTAGGAGAAAGGGAGTTGAGGCAGACATTGGGGGGCTGCTGATCAAAGTCTGCATTCACAGAGGACGTGTTTCATCTGCAGACTGACCTATCGTTTGTGCAGTCAAGCATTTTGGGGAGTGATTTCTCATGGTTTCCAGTGGAATCGTCTATGTTCTTCTGGTTTGTAGCCAAGCTAGGCTGACTAACCAGTAATAGCAGTTACCAGTGTTATTTTTGAGAGTTATTTGAGGAGTATTCTGGGAATGCTGTATTTTGATAACCACCTCTGATTCTATAATTAGTTTCATAATATAGAATCCCACGCTGGGGTTTTTCTTTGAATTTGTCTTCCAAGTGATCTCAGGCCTGTTTTCTGGACCATATTGCAACTCCTTTGACTTCTACCCAAGACTTGACAAAATCACTTCAGCAATTATCTAGTCCCTCTGATGTCACAAGGAACAGTACTCAATTCTGCCTATAAAGCAGGAAAAAAGTTCTCTCTTTAGTTAAATTAATGCTACAACACTTGAACAGTGCAACTGCTTTCTGGATTGAACGGTGTTGGGATTGGCCGTACACCCTTGAGAACCATCTAAAAATCATGCTGCTTGTTTGGCACCCTTTAGTAACAGGTCACAGGGAAGAGACCATTTTGTTATGTCTTTACATAATCCTACAGGATATATAATGTAAATTGTTATTTAATAAGGAAATTCTTCTGTTCATTTCCTTCTGTGTAGGAAGGATATGACATAAGCCAGGACAATGGGTATCTCATGTCTCAAAATAAATTGTCTTTCCATAACAGAAACAATTTCAATGAAAGACCCAATAACAATTACAAGCCAAGAATTGTTTTCAAGTGATGCTTACCTTGAAGGTGCCATTGGTTACTTTCTAGTCTAAATTACCAGCAGTTACCACTGGGTGTCAGTCATGGGCTTTTGCAAACGCTCTGGTCAGCATGGCTGCTTTTACTGTACACTTCCAAAAACATTTGAGCATGGGGGTCTTAAGGTGAGCATGGGTGTACAGGGTCACGAAGGGCTTGATTGTGCTCTGGTTCCTTGAAACACTAAAAAAAGAAAAAAAAAAACCCTGCTGTTCAAAGCCCCACTCAGATTCATGTTTGGGGGGGGGGGTAATTTTGTGACTATGAGCTAATATGTTTTTCACATGTTGTATGTGTGTTCTCTAAAAATGAAACCACCTAATCAATTTTTGTGCTGCTTGTTTTGATTTTGGAGTTGTCAGAGAAAATTATTTATTTTTGGTTGTCCGAGGGATGCCCTAGTAACCCCTGTCCCGGGGACGTCCAGGGATTGCATCGTTTTTCTGAGCCCTGTACTCTAGTTGGGTTAATCAGCCATCCTCTGAGTTCACATGATTAACAGTATTTATAAATCAGTTTTAGCTTAGTATTCAGATTGGTATATAAACATTATATCATTAATATAATGAATACCAGTACTTTCCAAATGAATC
The DNA here is from genome assembly GCF_000696425.1 of Galeopterus variegatus. Classification (NCBI taxonomy): domain Eukaryota; kingdom Metazoa; phylum Chordata; class Mammalia; order Dermoptera; family Cynocephalidae; genus Galeopterus; species Galeopterus variegatus. Next base: position 129,860 of record NW_007730071.1, read on the forward strand.
AAGTCTAAGTCTCACCTGATAGATGCCGCAATAAGCAGGGAACTTAAATACCTTTGTGAGAGAGCAGTAAATGTGTATTTTTCCATCCATCTCACATGAATGCAAATTGGCTTTGAATTTGTTCATAAGTAGAAATGGAAAAGAAAGCATTAGTCAAATCAGTCACAGAATAACAGTCTCCCTCAGCTTGTCGCACAGCTTGAATAGTTAATACAATATTGTGCAATACTTGTGGCATCAGGGTGATTATTTATTAATATTTCTATAATATACAGTGAATCTCCAGGACTCATCAGCTTTTCTCACAGGCCACTAAACAAAGAATTTATGGGTATAACTATACCTGCATCCAAAAGATCGTTAATTAAAACCAAAATTTCTTTTTGCACCTCAGGTATCCAACCACAGTCTAGCATAATTGGTGCTTGGACTTCCAGCCTCCATAACTGAGATCTCATTCCCTTGCACAGCCCTTTTTGATCCTTACGATCTTGCCAACCCCTTTTATCCTTTTTCTTGATTAAATCTCTTCTGTTACTCACTTTATATATTATTTATTACTTCTGCTTCACCGTAGATCCTGATATTTGTGTTTCTAGTTCCTGTCAAACCACATACCATTAAATTTGATCCTGCTGTCTGTAGTATTATAGAGAGAGGGTAATATAATAAAATGACATTGGATTTGAGGTTTTGTCCAGCTCTACACGTAGATAGTTATTTGACTTAGAGAAGTTCCCTTAATCTTACTGGTCAGTTTCTCATCTATGAAAAAAGAGAGTTGGTATTGACTGGTAGTTCACTCGCTACCACACAATAACTTCTCATCCCCTCCCCTAACACAAAAGAAATATTGAGAATAACCATAGAGTTACAGATTTTTAATTTTGCTAAGAAAGAACCCTAAAAAGACTTACTGTTACCATCATTTTAATAAAGGGAAGGTAATTTATTACCAGAAAATACCAATAAGACATCATCTTAGAGTAGAGCTTTACATTTTCTTAGAAATTTCCATTAGCTGTAATTTCCCCCCCCTAATAATAGCTGGTATGATTTTACTATGAATCAGCATTAGTCTACAGACAGGTAGACTAGTAGTCTAGTCCAGAGATTCTCAACCTATGCATAAATCAGCATAACCAGTGGAACTGGTTCAAACAAACTTCAGGGCCCCATCCACAAAATTTCTGATTCCATAGGTCTGCATGGGGCCTGAGAATTTGCATTTCTAATACGTTCCCAGGTGATGCTGATGCTACCTGTTGGGGACCACACTTTGAGAACCATGAGTCTATATAATTTCTAATATCCTTACCATAAAACTTTTATGATTGTACTGAATCTTCTATAACTAATTGTAAGCAAACCATAGACCTAGCAGAAATCGTTATAAATTAATACATATTTCCACTTCCTGAACATTTTTAAACACCAAGATTTTAAAAGCCAATATATATAATGTATTTAACTTGTAGTAATATGAAGAAATTTGAGCTTATTTTTTGCTACACAAGAGCTACGAAGTATTCAGCACTTAAATTAAAATTTAAGAAAGACTATATTATACAAAAGAAATAACACCATACAAAGAAAAGTAGGTTGCACAAAAATTCTTAAGTCAGAAAATTGGGTATCAGAAAAATTATTATAAAGTGATTTTTTAAAGGTCTTATATGTAACATTGTTTTTGGTTTTTAAATTTTGTATATGATTTATATGAAAGGGAGATGGCTGCACAGAACCCTCTTTTTAATTTTAAATAAAATGACTTCTTTTGAAAGGAGGAGAAATCTCACAATATTGGAAAGCATATTTTTCTAACTTGCAATATAGAAACGTTTCAGGATATAAATACTCTAATTATTTGCTTTCAACACTAGACAAGGAGAGAATCAAGCATAATTAATAGTGTTGCAATGTAACTTGAATGGTGGTGTGTAAATGTCAAGAGAAGAATATATGACCCTAGCATGGTAATCACACAGACGTTTAACTTTATATCCTATGCCCCCACCTAGGAGCAGACTGAACAAGCTAACGGAGCAAGATACCCACCTTTTAGTATTCAGCTGTTACCATGACAACTGGTAGCTGGTATTAACTGTTATTTCATTTGTAAAGTGACCTGATTTTTTTTTAAGAAACAGCCACTTTTATTAACAGCAATTAGTTTAAATATATAATTGCGGGCAACTCAGAGCAATTGGCTTTGTACATGCAGATGACTAAAATGTCACTGTTATTGCTTTTTTTTTTTTTTTTGTCTTTTTCCGTGTCCGGCAACGGATCGCAACCCTCAGTGTCGCGCCCGTACCGGACCGGGACCGGCAACGGGATCGCAACCCTCGGTGTTGCTCCCGCGCCTCGCTCAGCCAGTGAGCGGGAACCGGTCTGCATGTAGGATCCGAACCCTCGGGCGGGAGCGCTGCCGCGCTTCCCAAGCGGCGCACTTATCCAGTGCGCCACCGGGCCGGCCCTCTGTTATTGCTTTTTATGATTTTAACTGCAATATCCATTCATCAAGCAAACATTTTGGGCTTAACTTTCTGAGGGCTAGGGGTCTAAAAATAATTTCTTTTTCTTATCTGCTATTTTTCTCCCTAAGTTTTATAATCTATATATATTTTTACTTTTTCTTTTAAATTTTTCTTTAAAAACAATTATTTCTGTAGATCATATTTTAGGGGAATTGTATGGGCAGACATTCAAATGAGAAAATTTTTAAAAATTATTTACACAAAGGTTTACAATTTATGTTTCTTTTTTTTTTTTTTTTCCTTTTTGTCTTTTTTTACTGACCGGTAACGGGATCACAACCCTCAGTGTCACACCCGTACCAGAGACTGTCAACAGGATCGCAACCCTTGGTGTTGCACCTGCACCGCGCTCAGCCAGTGAGCGGGAACTGGTCTCCACCTGGGATCCGAACCCTCGGCGGGAGCGCCGCCACACTCCCAAGCAGCACACTCTCCAGTGCGCCACCGGGCCGGCCCTACAATTTATGTTTCTGACATTTAATATACATGATAACTTTTCTTGTGGATCTAAAACTCTGCCGGCCCTACAATTTATGTTTCTGACATTTAATATACATGATAACTTTTCTTGTGGATCTAAAACTCTGGATGGAGAGTTGATAAATTTTATAACATCCTTTCAGGCAATAATTAAGAACAGAATGCATTTTTAATGGAGAAATGCACAGTATTAACCTTAGGCAGAGTTTTTATATTATCAAATGATAAGAAAAAGAAAGTGGATACCAATACCTGCCGTTATTCTTTATGAGTATGACACACAGCTGTAAAAACCAGCTTGCTTTGGTGGATACTGACTTTTTATTTATTAAAGATTTCACCCAGAATTTAGACAATTTCTAGTTATCACGTTTAATATTCTGGTTAAAACAGTTACCTGGAAGTAGCCCCAAAACAGGAACAACAACAAAAAAAGCTGTTGAGTGATTAATTTAATCCAAGTCAGAAATAGTGACCGTGTCAGAGAAGACTAGAAGAAAGGTTCAAGAGATATTTTGGAAGCACTGTTTGTAAGATTTGGTAATCATTAATGTGTGGTGGTACAAAGTAGATGTGGGTAAGTCCATGGATCTGGGTGTTATGTGGCTTTTAGGATAATTTGGGTATTTGAAATGCCAGTGAACATTTAGGAGCAAATAACCGTTAGGCAATTCAAAAGAAAAGTACATTTATGTGTCACACAATGATGTTTCCGCCAATGACTGACCTCTTCTATGATGGTGGTCCCATAGATTATAATAGAGCTGAAAAATTCCCATCACCTAGTGACATCGTAGCCATCCTGATGCGGCAGCACAACACATTACTTATATGGGAGCAACAGGCAATGCCACGTGTGAGTACAGTCTACAATGTTAGCTCAATGCAAAAATGCTTTCCGACACATTTCTCAGAACATATCTATGTCATTAAGCATCGCATGACTGTATAGTACTCAAGGGGGAAGTCTGAACTGAAGATACAGGTCTTTGGAAGTCCTAAGCTTACACATTGCAAGCTGATAGTATGTGTGTGGATTAGATTATTGAAAGAATGAATAAAACAATATGAGAAATGAATTGGAGCAGATCCTGGAGAAGATCAATGTTTGGGAGGAATGAAAAGAGAAACCATTCTACCAAATCTTTAAGGAAGAAATAATACCAGTACTTCACAAAAGCTTTCAGAAAATAGAGAAGGAAGGACCATTTCTCAACTTATTTTATGACATCTGTGGTACTGAAGCCAGACAAAGATAGCACGGGAAAACTATTGGCCAATATTATTCATCAATATAAATGCAAACTTTCTTAACAAAATATATACAAATCAAATCCAAAATCTGACAACATATAAAAAGGATTATATACCATAATCAAGTAGGATTAATCCCAGAAATTCAAGATTTGTTTGGCATCAGAACATTAATTAATGTAATATACCATATTAATAGAATAAAGGACAAAATGATATGATTATCTCAATAGAAATAGAAAAATCACTTGACAATATTGAACATAATTGTGACAAAAACTATGAACAATCTATGAATAAAAGGGAATTTACTCAACCCTGATAATGGACATCTATGAAAGAACTACAGGTAACATCATACCTAGTGGTGAAAGACTAAATGCTTTACCCCTA
>NW_007730071.1:135561-173802 GCF_000696425.1 Galeopterus variegatus
GTAAGAGATAAAATTATAAAATTTTTTACAACTCATTTTATAAATGGGAAAAAGATTTAAATAACCATTTCAGCAAATAACATACACAAGTGGCTAGTAAGCACTATAAGTTATTCATCATTATTATTTATTAGAAAATGCCAGTTAAGGGTCGGCCCGGTGGAGCACTGCTATAGTGCGCCACTTGGGAAGCGCGGCGGCGCTCCCGCCCGAGGGTTCGGATCCCACATACAGACCGGTTCCCGCTCACTGGCTGAGCGAGGCACGGGAGCAACACCGAGGGCTGCGATCCCGTTGCCGGTCCCGGTCCGGTACGGGGGCGACACTGAGGGTTGCGATCCGTTGCCGGACACAGAAAAAGACAAAAAAAATAATAATAATAAAATAAAAAGAAAATGCCAGTTAAAACCACAATGAGGTACCACTCATTAGCACTAAGATGGCTATAATAATTTTTTAAAAAGGAAAATGACAAATGTTAGTGAGAAAGTGGGGAAATTGGAACTCTTGTACATCGCTGACCAGAATGTGGAATTAATAATAATAAAAAATAAAGAAAATGCCAGTTAAAACCACAATGAGGTACCACTCATTAGCACTAAGATGGCTATAATAATTTTTTAAAAAGGAAAATGATAAATGTTAGTGAGAAAGTGGGGAAATTGGAACTCTTGTACATCGCTGACCAGAATGTGGAATGTTAAAGCCACTATGGAAATAAACTTAGCAGTTTTCAAATTTTTTTAAAATGGGAAATATAAGTTTACCTTACAACCCAGAAATTCTATGCCTGGGTATCTACCCAAATATAATGAAAACATTTAGCTATACAAAGACTTGTACCTGAATGTTCACAGCAGTATTATTCACTATAACCAAAAAGTGAAAATGATCAAAATGTCCATCAGCCAGTGAATAGAAAAAAAAATGTGGTTCATTCATTCAATGGATTGCTATCTAGCAATAAAATAGAATAAACTACTAATACATGCTACAACATGGATGATCCACAAAAATGTTAACTGGATAAACCAGATTCAAAGAACTATATGTCATATGGTTCTGTATATGCAGAGATTGAAAGAAAACTCGTTTCTGTGTCAGGGGTGGGAGAGCTGGATGGGACAGAGCAGGAAAGGTGATCGACTGCAAATGGGCATGTGGGATCATTTTGTAGTGATGAAAATGTTCAAAAATTAGGTTGAATTGATGGTTGTTAACTCTGTTAATTTACTAAAAAGCATTCAACTGTATGCATTATTTATTGTCTGAAATACAACCCAAAGCCAGAGAGACAATAAAAGTCAAGGGAAAGAAGAGATGTTTCTATTTCTTTATTATGTTCCAAAAGCAAACAGCTCTCAAACTTTAAAGTATAAAGGGAAAGATATTTCAGTTAGACATAGCTGTAGGTGTAACACATTAAAACATTTAAAATGCAAAATACATTTAAAATGTGAACACAAATAACTTGAGGTGTTTTCTATCATTGTATGTGTAAAATAAATAAAACTGGTTGATATATAAATATATTTTGAATAGTGTACCATATTTACTTTTAAAAAACACTGAATGGAAGTGAATTGAGTCTTTAAAAAATGAGGATGAGATATTTATTTACAATATAATTTTAAATGGGAATTATGTGAATTTTATTAAATTAATTGATCTTGAAACAATTACCACATATGGTAAACATATACCACATATGATATGTGTGGGCTTCTTGATTATTTCTAGGGTTTTATTAGATTAATTAATTTATTGTAATAATCTAGATACCAAGATTGGATTCTATGGCCCACCCCAATAAAGATTTAAAGAAAGCCACTGGCTTATTTATTGTAATAATCTAGATACCAAGATTGGATTCTATGGCCCACCCCAATAAAGATTTAAAGAAAGCCACTGGCATTTAATGGCATAAATAAATGAACAAGGGTGATGATTTTAAACTCATTTAAACTAAATTTTAGTTTTAAAGGAACAGATACTTCCTTTTTCTCATCTGAACCCTCTGACAAGAAGAACCTGGTTGCTATGAGCGTGTGTGTGTGTGTGTGTGTGTGTGCGCGCGTGCGTGTGCGTGCGTGCGTGTGCGTGTGTGTGTGTGTGTGTGTGTTATTTGGATGTGTGGTCTGGTTGCTATGAGCGTGTGTGTGTGTGTGTGTGTGTGTGTGTGTGTGTGTGTGCGCACGTGCGTGTGCGTGCGTGCGTGTGCGTGTGTGTGTGTGTGTGTGTGTTATTTGGATGTGTGGCAGGCATAGAGGGATGGGTGAAGAGGGAGAATTTGGGTAGAATTGGAGAAAAAAAATCCAATATATAATTCCTCCTAAGAGATTTGTCTACAATGTTGTCTGGAGTACATTTTCTCCACTGTTCTTCTCAGTTGTTGCTTGTGTGAGAAGCATGAACTTGGCAGAGGAAAAGAATCCGCTAAGAAAATCTGCAGGGAGACTCATAATGCAAAAATCTTGAAAAATGCTTCCATAATTTCTCCTTAATCATTACCAAGGCAGAAGTTAGGAGGGTTATTTTTACTACTTTTTTTTTTTTTTTTGCAGTTCTTCATCAGTTGAAACAAAAATGTAGATAGTTGCCAAATCACCAAATAACTAATAGACTGTTTAGAGCTTTATCACTATATTGTTCAGTTTCCTAAAAAAGGCCATTTGTTTTGACTTTAAATATGCTTTTTTTCTTTTAAATTTGATAGTGTAGTGATTTTTCATTCTTAGCATTATAACACTGTCATGTGAAGAGCAGGGGCTGAATATATGTATTAAATTAAATTAGATTTAATCCAATCATAAAGTACTTCAAGTACTTTTTTATTGTGTGAATGTTTATTTCTGTGATGTTTTGGTGCAATTCTGCATGTAGTGATTTTTACCTATTTTTTTATGAAAACAATGGAGTTAACATGTTTTCCAATGATAACATTCAGAAAAATGAATTAAAATTAAAATATTTTTAAAAAGAGAAAGTGCTTTAACCTGGACAGATTCCAAAACTGTCATTGCTTTAGAATAATTACTAAATCAGCTTTCATTTCTTTTTCTTTCTTTGGCAGCTAGTTGGTACAGGGATCGAAACATGGATCTGGACCTCGGTGCTATCAGCAACATGCTCTAATCAGCTGACCTGACTGCCCAGCACCTAAAACTAGTTTTCAACTGTGAAATTAAATGGAATATAAACCATTATAAATCTAAGCAATATAGTCATAAATCTGTTTTTTAATTCCTGTTATTGCCCCCATAGTGTGCCTTCTGATGAAATCATAAAATATTAACTTTATCTTTGAGATTTTATCCTCTCAAGTTTCTGGTATTCCCTAGTTGTTACAAACCATTTGTTTTACACATATGATAGTTATAAACCTTATAAATCTTTATTTTTTATTTCTATAATTTGGATATTATCTTTTTAAATTTTTTACTAAGTTTTATTATTTATATAATCAATATGAAAAGGTTTTTAAATTTTGCTTTAATGCACATGGAAATATATATATATATTACATATATAATAATATATATTTATTATTCAGGTAAGAACATTTAACATGAAATCCACTCTCTTAAATTTTTAAGTGTGCAACATAGTATTGTTAACTATAGGCATGATGTTGTATAGCAGATATCTAGAACTTACTCATCTTTTATAACATGAATTTACTATTTTTAGTCAAAGGGAAAGTTTGTGCAAAGGAAATAAAATAAAATTTCTTCATTAATGACTATATTTTAGAGCACTGAATAGCCTACTAAGAGTTTTGATTTTGATTTCACAGATTTACAAGGTCATTTATAATAGTAGCCTCCAGAAAAGTGCTTATCTTATAGCAAAAGACAAGCTAAATTCATTTCATAAACATAGATAATGAAAAATTTTTTTTTTCATTTCCTGTATTTGATTTACCAATACATGGAACATATACCTGCTTCTCAATGGAAACATGCAAAAATTTTCATAGTATTTACTTTTGTTCTACTCTTAGAAACTAACTTATGATTACTCATGGATTATTAAAGGATAAATAGAATGATGACATATGAAATAATATTTAGATCAGTAAGAGAGAATTTCTAGGGAATCTTCTACTTGCTATCTGATCCATGATCTCATGATGAACTTTTAGAAGCCAAATTAAACACACACATGAACACAGACACACATGCACACAGAACTCATGGGATAACTGGATATCCATTTGCAGGAGATTGAAACTAGACCCATACCTCTCACCATGTACTAAAATCAACTCAAAATGGATCAAGGATTTAAATATACACCCCGAAACAATAAAACTTATTAAAGAAAACATAGGAGAAACCCTTCAGCAAATAGGGCTGGGCACAGACTTCACATTATGGATTTTCCTAAAGAAAATGATCCACAAGGAAGCTTGTATTGAACATTGCAATGTTTGCATTTTGTAGAAGTGGTACAAGTGACTTAATTTATGGAAATAATGGAATAGTGGTTGTCAATTTAATATCAAATTGTTGATGTGTTTATAAGTTTAGTCCAAATTTATTTTCCTTTAATTTCTTTTATTGGCTATTCTAGTAAGATACATGGTTAAGATGGGGAAATGGAGCATAGAAAAATTTTTGGCTATCTGCTATATGTTAAAAATAATTGGAATATAAAATGTAGGGTTTTGGGGGGGGTTTTGGTCAAATTGTATCACACAAATAAAATTACACTGCAAAATTTGAATGTTAATTTTCTAGAAACAGTACAAAAATACTTTCCTGTACATGAGTTATGTGCATAAATTCCATTTGAGGTATGCTCTGCTCAAGAGCAGTTGACTCGTAATATTTTCAGAGAGTAATTTTGTCCTCAGATTCTGGAGACAGCTTGCTATATAGCTCTGCATGTAGTTGCCCCACTGGCTGAATAGCATTTTGTGCAGCATCACATGTACAGAGCTCCAGAAATTAGGTCAGAAACAAAGATTTTGTTTCTTTGGCTTTGTCCATATGGACTACATAATTCATTAAACTAATGCAATTTTCATGCCTTGGCTTCTGCTAGAGGAGTTTTGAAGATGGGTTATACTATTCTACTCCCTGACCAGTATAACTCTGACACACTACAAACTACGCATTTAAATACGTATATATATTTTTTATTTTGGCAGCTGGCCATTACAGGTATCTGAACCCTTGACCTTGGTGTTATCATACCAAACTACATATTTAAGACATGTTGTTGCCTCTGATATTTACCTGGTCTCCAAAGCCAGAAACCAGTATTATGTACACAATATCCAATACATTACCAAAAGCCAAAAATTCTAATTTTGTATTATTGTCATGTAGTTTATGGCCTTTGACATCACTTTCTTAAGCTATCAAGACAATCTCCTAATTGATCTTACCATTAAGTTCCTTTTTTTGTTTTGGCTAATACATTCCCTTCATTTTCATACTACTGCAGAGTTTTCTTTCCAAGGAAATTTTTCTCCAAAAAATATCAAATTAAAAAAAAAAAACTAATATTTTTCTTGCCTGTAGGATAAAACCTAAATTTCTCATTTTTTGATTGTGTAAGACCAGTCATAATCTAACACTCACCCATCACTTCAGCCTTGTCTTTAGCCATAATCCAAACTTCTGACTTGCTTCTTTCCACTTTTAGATATTGTGGTACTTTGAGACATACTTTAAATATGTGATGTCCATCAGGACAATAACCCTGACATGACATTTCTTTTTTTTTTTCAGTTGCAAGCACCTGCTCATTCTTTAAGACTTAGCTTATGTGTTTCTTCCTGTGGAGTAGGTTTAGCATCAACAACGAAAATTTTCAAAATAAACAGATTTAACCTATTATTGAGAAATAAGAAAAAAATTTATATTGCAGTTGCAAGCACCTGCTCATTCTTTAAGACTTAGCTTATGTGTTTCTTCCTGTGGAGTAGGCTTAGCATCAACAAGGAAAATTTTCAAAATAAACAGATTTAACCTATTATTGAGAAATAAGAAAAAAATTTATATTGTTATGAATTATGAAAAGTATTTTGTTTAAAAAGTTTTTGGTATAATATTCATGAGTGATTATAACTATTTATAAATTTGTAAATTCATCATCATTATATAAAACATTAAGTATGCAATATAGGTAATGTGAATTTTATATAATAATATACATTTCTCATTATATTTTGTCAGTGTTTCTGCTGATGTTTTTTGTATTTATTGTAAATAATTTCAATGCTCATCTTTATTAAGATAATACCAATTAATATGGTTGTCTTATTTAGAAGTATATCACTACATTTATATTCATAATTCACAAAATCCTTTACTTCTGAATGATGCAATATTTAATTAGAAATTTTCAACACAGTACTGCCATCTTAGTATTATATTTCAATTTAGATAATTGAGTGCACAAAATCTACTGCTTGCACTTAAATTATTAGAGAAATAACATTTTTAAAATGTAAAACTGTAATGACATGTTTTGTGAGCTAGAATTTTACTCTCTTGCAGTGTATTAATGAGTATAAATCATATTTTGGTAACATGCTTACATTTGTAATATAAAGAAGTTTTTTTAAAAAATAATTTAAGAATTTATGTAAAATATTTTTAAAAGCAACCACATCCCTTTTTACATCTTAGTTATAAACTTTATTGTTGGTTTCAAAGTGATTAGATTACACAGTAAAACAAAATTTCTAAGAACATATAAGTTTATGATTATCATGTTTTAGATGTAAGGAAAAATGTTATTTATCCTCCTATAATAATTAAGATATATATATGCAGGAATCTAATCTATCAAGCTTGCAATGTGTTTAGCCTGAAAGACTTGAAAATTCCAAGTTGTCACTGACATATTTTTTTTGGTGAGGGATCATTTTAATTTAAAATAATTTCAAACTTACAAAATAATTATAAGAATAATACAAAGATTTCCCACATAACATTTACTCAGATTAATTATTTAACTTTTTGTCCCATTTGACTTACCATTTGCTCACTCTCTCATTCCTTTTCTTTGTTCTCTCTCTTTCATGTTCTATTTTGCTTGTTTTTTCTCTCTCTCTTTTTCCATGTGCACACACACATTCGCACACCTGTGTCATCAGAGTTACATAAATTGAGAGTAAATTGCAGGCATCAAAGCATGTTCTTTTACTGCTAAATATTTACTTCTTTTTTTTTTTTTTTTCTGTCTTTTGTCTTTTTCCGTGTCCGGCAACGGATCGCAACCCTCAGTGTTGCCCCCGTACCGGACCGGGGACCGGCAACGGGATTGCAACCCTCGGCGTTGCCCCCGCGCCTCGCTCAGCCAGTGAGCGGGAACTGGTCTGTATGTGGGATCCGAACCCTCGGGCGGGAGCGCCGCCGCGCTTCCCAAGCGGCGCACTTATCCAGTGCGCCACCGGGCCGGCCCCTAAATATTTACTTCTGTATTACCTAAAACAAAGAAAATTTTCATTCTGAACCATAGTACAATTATCTAAATTAAGAACTTTAATATTACAGTGTTACTACGTAATACACAGCCCATTTGAAATTTTTCTAATTGTGCTACTCATGCATTTACAGCTATTTTGTTCTTGGCTTAAGATCTAATCAGGGATCATGCATTGCTTTCAATGTCTTTTTATTCTCCTTTATCCTGAACAAGTTCTTAAGATTTCCTTGGTGTTTTATGACCTCGACATTTTGAAGACACAGGCCAATTATTTTATAAGCATGTTTCCATATATGTTTGTCCGAGGGTTCATCACAATTACACCAAAGTTAATCATTTCTGTCAGCAATGCAAGAGAAGTATTATTGTCTTCTCCACATTGCATCATATCAAGAGGCACATGGTTTCAATTTGTTCCTTTAAAGTTAATCACTTGGTGGTTTTTGTTAGGTTTCTTTATTGTCAAATTATTTTTCCCTTTGTAATCCATAAGCAATTTATGAGGACGTAAATCTGAAACTGTAAACAGCCTGTTCCTCACCAAACCTTCATCCTCCAGATTTAGCTTCCATTGATGATTCTTTCTTGAAACAAGTTTCATTGTAGCCAAATTGTCATTTTTGCACTCCATCACTCATTCTACTTTTATTAGTTGGCATTCTACACCATAAGAAAGGACTCCCTCTTCTTTCTTCTTTTTAAATTTTTGCCATTTATTTAATCAGTATGGACTTGTGGATTATTTTACTCAAGTTTTATTTACTTTGTTGGTCTAATTCTCTCAGATTTGACCCCTTGAAATTGACTCTTGCTCTTTGGACAACTTTCCACTGGTTTTTTTTTTTTTTTTCCTTTTTGTCTTTTTTCATGTCTGGCAACGGATCGCAACCCTCAGTGTCACGCCCGTACCGGACTGGGACCGGCAACGGGATCACAACCCTCAGTGCTGCGCCCGCACCTCACTCAGCCAGTGAGCAGGAACCGGTCTGTATGTGGGATCCGAACCCTCGGCGGGAGTGCCGCCGTGCTCCCAAGCGGCGCACTGTAGCAGTGCGCCACCGGGCTGGCCCCTTTGATAGCTTCTTTAAACTGCAAAGTGTTTGAGATTCATCTTGCACTTGCTCTCCTTAGACCTGTAATCAGCCATTTCTCCAAAGACCCTTGGTTCTTTTAGAGAAACAAGTATCTAGGAGCCAAGATCTATAGTTATGACTACTAGGGTATCATTGCTTCTACGCTTTTTTAGCTGACATGGTTAGGAAATTATCTATCTATCTATCTATCATATATCAATGCTTCTATTAAAGATGAGTTAACTCTGATACTTTCAATTCCAATCCAACACATTATGGTTAATTCTAGTTCCACCTTTTCTATGTTTGTAACTTGTTTTTCCATGAATGAGAAATCTGGCTTCCATAATTTCAATGTAGTTTCTCGTTTGATTAATTCTACAGAAATACACAGAAAATGTTCAGAAATGTTAGCCCACACTATGAAAAAGATACTTATTAACTACAGCTCAGTATTTCTTTTCAGTTCTGTTGGACAAGGTATGTCACTTGGATTAGTTCATTTTTCACCTTTCAGTGGTTATTGTGTATTTACTTGAAACACAGTTTGGTTCATTTGTTTCTATTCAGTATTCTATTTTATAGTCGTTGCCATTGATTCTTACAGAAAGTTCACATACTGTTCCAGTTAGTATTGCTTAGTGAAAAGAACATCCAAATCATAGTGGCAGAAAATTCCATTTTATTATGTTTTCAAAGCACAGAACCATAAGGACAGTCAGACTTCCTGCATGGTGGTCACTGGCATCCAAAATTGAATGTTCCATGTCACAAGAACAAAGCTGCATCACTTTTTATGACCTAGCCCCCAAACTCACACAGTATCACTTCTGCCATATTTTGTTGGCTGCAACTGAGTCTCGATGTGCCCAGGTTCAAGAACAGAATCATACTCCTCCTGAATGACAGAACGGTAAGTTACTGGAAGAGTATATTGAATGGATGATATTGCTACATTCATTCTTGGAAAATAAGTCTGCTACAGTCTACTTACTAGCCACAACAGTTCATATCCCTATCACATGAGAAATATAATTTCTTCCTCCCAATAGTACACAAGAGTTTTATCTTTTATTGCATCAGGCTCAGGCTTGAGGTCTAAGATATCATCATTTCAGTCAGGTCTAGGCTTGTATAAGATTTCTCATATGCATTAGCTTTTTGAATTTGTGAACTAAAGAGACACATTATCTGCCCACACCCACAAGCAATGGGAGGATTGGCATAGAGCAACTACTTATATACTTGTTTAAAATCTGAAGAAATGGGAGGCACACAACAGTCATTGGTCTGTAGTAACTCTGCAATCCAGTCAGGGACAAGGTTTCGATTCTTTAGGGTTCAATCCTCTTTGCAGAGAGTTGTTTTTTTGTAGCTCCTGGCTGTACCCCCTGGAATTTTGACTCTTCCCACTTAGTCATCCTTTCTTTTCTGGAACAAATGGCTTGTGTTTATAACTGAACTACTTTCGCATTTCTCAGCCTACTATCTGCCAGTAAAAAAAAAAAAGAAAGAAAAAGAAAACGGAGATCCAAAGGTGTTTTTTCATTTTGCACTATTTCTGTCCCTTTCAATATATTGATACAATTCCTTTAATATAAGTAGATTTTAACTGCTCTTGTCACAAAAAAGAAACTGCTAGATGATAGATATTTTAATCTGCTTCACTCTAGTAACCGTTTTACTATCTGTTTGTATTCCACACATCATGTTGTAAATTTCAAAAACACAATAAAATCTATTAAGAAAAAAAATTAATTTAATAGTATGTGGATAAATGCTAAAAACTTCAAACAAAAACCCACTGTGGGATTAAAACATTATAGATATCAACTTATCCATGAATTGAGACAAAAAGTACACTCGTCACCCCTTTGAGGTAAGCCCTTCTCTTTACGGGCTTCCTGTGAGTATGCTGTGGAACAGCACCCATAAGTTTCTTAAAAGCTCTATATAATGGAGCGAATCTAAAGCAATCCTTCGTGACCCTGAACAAACTTTTGTTAGAGTGAAACGGCATAAAAAGTGCTGCCTTAGGTCTTTCTACTAGGGTATCATTGCTTCTACGCTTTTTTAGCTGACATGGTTAGGAAATTATCTATCTATCTATCTATCATATATCAATGCTTCTATTAAAGATGAGTTAACTCTGAGACCTTCCAAATCTAGCACAGATTTCTTATGACAAACTCTAACTGAACCTCACAGAAAAGACAATACTGGGAATGGTAGTTACAGCTCTCTCTCTCTCTCCCTCTCTCTCTCTCTCTCTCTCTCTCTCTCTCTAACCTTTCAAATCCAGCACAGATTTCTTATGGCAAACTCTAACTGAACCTCACAGAAAAGACAATACTGGGAATGGTAGTTACAGCTCTCTCTCTCTCTCCCTCTCTCTCTCTCTCTCTCTCACACACACACACACACACACACACAAATATATGCCCTTTGCTTTTATTTACTTAATTACTTAATTTTATTATCTTGAAAATTACATTATATCAATTCAAACATAGCTTTCTCAAGTTTTTTTTTTTAACAGATGAATATGACTCTATCGTTTGGGAACATTGCTAATGCAACCAATTCCAGTTCCTTTTATATAGGTTAAATTTGGTTCAAACACTTTTCAATTACATAAAACGAGTAACCTTTTTCATATTATTTCAATTTTTGGAAGATTTTCTTCAGGGTAAATTCCTATAAATGGGATAGCTGAATTAAAAGGTAATGCATATGTAGTTGTGTTACATACTGCCAAATCTCCCTCCATAAAGATATAAGTTTGCATTTCTACAAGGAATGGATAAATGTGCCCATTTTCCCAAAACTTCAACAAGAGAAAAATATTGTAAAGCTTTTAACTTTTGTTAATGTAATGGAACAAAAATAATATCTCAGCATTGTTTTCATTTGCATTTCTATTATTCTAACTGAAATTGAACATATTTTAATGTTTCTGAGGCCATTTTTATTTAGTCAATTTTAGAATTTTCTGTTTCAGTCTATTGTCATTTTTCTATGATATTTTTGTATTTTATCCTCAATTTTTTGAGTTCCCTCTATATTAGTAACATTAATAATTTTCCAATTATGTTTTTTGAACATTTTCCTCAAGTTTGTCATTTGACCTTTGGCTTTATTCTTGATTTTTTCCCATGCAAATGCTATTTTTAAAAAATTTTATGTACTTTAATTATTAATCATTTATTTCATTGCATTGAGATTTTTAGCTGTAATTACTCAGCCTTTCCCTATGCCCAGGTTATAGAAGAATTCACTCATGTTTTCTTCTAGTACTTCTAATATCAATTTTATTTCCTACATCTAGATTTTGATTCGTTTGGAGTTTATTTTTCCATATGCTATAAGGAATCAATATAATTTTATCTTTTTCTGAATAACTACCCCGTTATTATAGCACCATTTTTAAACTGAACATACCTGGTGTCCTGAGGCAGGAGCTGAGGGCTTCCCCCCACTGCCCACAACCAGGCAAGGAGCACACTGAAATCACCACTTGCATGCAGATGGCCCATCACAACCATCACCATAGCCACAGCTGCCACAAAAGCAGCTCAACACCCCAGCATTATCCACAGCCACCATGCAGGTAGCCCACCAGAAACTTGACTTCAGTGATACAAGCAGATTCACCAATGGAGATCAGAAACAGAAGAGGATGTCTCTCTCCACAAAGCCCCTCCAGAATAACGGAAGAAGTATCTGCTCCACAGTAATAGTGGGGGACATGAGCACCCCTCTCTAAGAACTGGACAGATCATCTAGGCAACAAATCAACAGAGAAACTATTGATCTTTCAGAAGGAGAAAACAAATCTGTGGTTATTAGAGGTGGGAGTGGGGGAGGGAGAGGGGGATGGGGAGAGATTGGAAAGGAGCATAAAGAATAATTATGACTTGTAATAACGAATTTACTAATGATATTGATTTGATCAACACATGTTGGACACTGGTGATGGCAGTCAATGCTGTGGCCCAAAAATATGTGCAATCAACTATGCTTCAATGATAATAATAATAAAGTACAACTTTGCCCTAGTGATTTGAGATGTTATCACAATCATACACTAAATTTCCATATGTACTTGGTTCTATTTCTGAATTTTCATTCTATTCCATTGGCCATCATGTACATTTATGTGCCAAGATCACGTAATTTTAATAATATTAACTGTCATAGAATGTTTTAATTTCCTGTAGGGCTAGTTTGTCTTTACAGGTTTTATTGTTTTTTTCTTATCTATTCTTGAGTGTTTATTTTTCCATATGAACATTAGTAACAATTCTCTACTTTCATCAAAAAATACTTGTTGGTTTGTTTATTGAGATTATACTAAGTTGATAAATAAACTTAGAGAGAACTGATGCGTTTATGATAATGAATCTCCCTTTGCAGATTGTTCAAGTCATTTTTGGACTTTCATAGGTTTATCTCAAATAGGGTTTGTACATTTTCATTAAGTTTGTTCATGACTATTAAATTTTCTTCACTGCTCTGCGTTAGCACTCATCCATTTGATATTTTCCCAAAATCAAACAAATACAATTAATTTAATAACTTTAGACAATAAAACTTATCTGCAAAAACTTGAATTCTAGTATAAAAGTTTGAGGATATGGAACTTTGATTGTTAATTTTATGTGTCAATTTGACTGGTCATGGGATTCCCAGACATTTGGTCAAACATTATTCTGTCTGTGTCCATGAGGATGATTCTGGACAAAATTAACATTTGAATTAATAGGCTGAGTAGAGCAAATTGCCCTCTGTATTAGTCCATTTCTGTTGCTTATAACAAAATACATGAAACTGAGTGATTTATAAAGAAAAACAAAATTTATTGCTTACAGTTTCTGAGGCTGGGAAGTCCAAAGTCCATCTGCTGGTGGCAACAGTGACCCAGGGGTCTCACAATGCAAGGTGGTGGAAGCAGAGAGCAGAGAAAGAGAAAGACAGATGCTGCTCTTCTTTTAAAGCCCTCAGAACCACTCCCCTGACCACCATTTTTAATCCATTCACTACTGCATGGTCCTACAATGCAATCACTTCTTCAAGACCCCACCTTTCAATTACCATAATAGGATTTGCCACCCTCTTAACAGTCACAGTCGGGGATAAGTTTCTAATACATAAAACTTGGGGGACACAATTCAAGCTTCAATGAGTTTTGGGGGGACATAATTCAATTCACTACACCCTCCCTAATGTGGATGAGCCTCATTCAATTAACTGAAGGCCTGAATAGAACAAAAAGTCTGAGTAAGAGGGAGCTCCTGCTGTCTGACTGTTTGAATTGGGACATTAGTTTTTATCAGGCTTTGGACTCAAACTGAGACATTAGTTTTCTTGCATCTCGAGCCTGCTGGCTGTCAGACTGGAGCTTCCACCACTGGCTTTTTTGGTTCTCAGGCTTTTGAACTCAGACTGGAACTACACATTGGCTCTCCTGGAATATAGATTTTTGTTGTTACAGTTTCTCTGTAGAGCCCTGACACATACAGTAGTATAGGAGTGTATGCAAGTCTTGGTGACATTTAACAGAAAACAGATTGGGGTGCATTCAGAAGAAAACCACAGGTATGAAAAGAAGTCTTCAAACCATTTCAGGAATTACTAAAGGATAATGAGAGATGTGACTGGGAGAAAAGTGGATGATAGATCTTGGCCAGCGCCATCTTGGATGTGGCCAGCACCATCTTGGATACGACCAGCGCCATCTTGGACATGACCAGCACCATCCTGGACACGGCCACATCACCTTGGACATGACTGACGTCATCACAGACAGGACCAGCACCATATTGAGTACAAAATGGCCACCAGTCTTTTACCCTACCTCGTGGTTTCTTTAAACAAAGAAACCCTCTACCTCATGATTTCCTAGACAAAGAAGCCCTTCCTCTCCAGCCTGGAGGTAACTCCCATCTTGACTACTTCACCCCTACCCACCACACCCGCACCAATCGTCGACCTGATCCCACAAGCCAGCACCCCTCCCCCTCCCCACCTGCGTTTTTCATGCCCACCAACCCATATAAGCATATGCACTCCCTTTAGCGACTGCTGCCCTGCCTTTTTGAGCACAGCCCAGCAGGTTTTTCTTCCTTTAATAAACCTTGAACAGTACCCAGTGTTTCGGCTTGTTTTCTTTCATTTTGGTGCCGAAACCCAGGAAGGGTCTTGGCTGGACCATCAGCTGATCCCCTTTCTTAGGTCGATTGGCTGCTGGCTGCCCTTCCCAAGGACACTCTGGTTTTCACCTTGCCGCTTCAGATTGACACATCCACCACCAGCCTCCTTTGGGGTGTGTTAGGGGAGTCCTTCCCATCTACTCCTACTGGTTTTTCTCAATCCTCTGTCTATGACTACGGTCTCGCTAGAAAGACAGGTGACTGGCCAAGAAAACCCCTCTCCTGCCCCGGTTACAGGGGACACCTTCATACCGGTGGCTGCCCTCCATCCGAGGGGACGCCTCTTGTTGTTCCCGCCCTCTTTCTACTGGGACTGCTCCTCTTTCTCACCCTCAGCATGGGATCCTCTCAGACCAACCCCCCCATCTACTCCTCTGGGGTGCCTCTTGGCTAATCTATGACCTCTCAGCCTACAAAGAGATATAAAACCCAAACAGCTCCTTTTTTATTGTAATCAAGTCTGGCCTAGATATAAACTCGATACCAGATCCCAATGGCCAGAAAACACACCTTCAATCTGGCCACCCCAACAGGTCTTGATAACTTCTGTCACAGAAGCGACAAGGCAGGAGCGATTCCCTGCATTCAGGTTTTCTTCTATCTTCAGTCTTGCCCCTCCCTCTGTCAGACCTGTACTACGTCCCAAATCCTCCTTGCCCACGCTCGGCCTCCCCCATTGGATGCCGAAACTCCCTTTGACCCCTCAGACCACTCTGCACCCCGGCCTCCACCATAAGCCTCCTGCCCCTCCCCAGCCCCCTCGCCTGCACCAGCCCCTCCCCCTTTGCCACCCACACCCACTCTCAGGATGCCTCCTCTGCCCAGCCGGCACCTCCTGACCCGCTGGCCCCCTTGTATCCCCTTCATGAGGTTGCCGGTGTGGAGGGCATTGTTCACGTCCATATTCCCTTTTCTCTTTCTGACCTTTCTCAGATTGAAAAGTGTCTCGGATCTTTCCAAACTGACCCCAATACTTATATAAAGGAATTTAAATACCTCTCACAATTCTATGACCTCACCTGGCATGATATTTTCATGATCCTTACAACTACCCTTTCACCTGAGGTTCGAGAACAAGTCTCGGTTGTGGCCCAACAACACGTAGATGAGTCGCATGCTCAAAACAATAGATGGCCCACAGGTGTTGAAGCCGTCCCCTGTATTGACCCCAACTGGAATTATCAGAGCGGACATGGGGACTGTAACCTCCGAGATCAAATGGTTACCCATATACATTCTGCTTTACAAAAACTTACTCACAAATCAGTTAACTATGATAGATAGTGAGAAATTACCCAGCTATGCACTGAGAACCCCAGTGAGTTCCTGACCCCTCTCTCAGAGGCACTACAAAAACATACCCGCACAGATCCCTCTTCCCCGGCTGGGACGACTCTCCTGCACTCCTGTTTTATCACTCAGTCTGCCCCGGACATTTGGAAAAAAGTAAAAAAAACCTCAAAGATGTCCCCAGTTCCAGCCAGACAGATCTCCTCAATCTGGCTTTCGAGGTTTTTAACAATAGGGAGGAGGAAAAGAAGGAGCAATACAAGAGAGATGAGGCCAAATACCAGCTTCTGGCCGAAGCCATCCGGGGACCCTCTACCCAAAGGGCTCACAGGTCAAAACCTCAAAATGTGCCACCCAGCAACTGTTTCAAGTGTGGCCAACTGGGCCACTGGGCTCGAGCCTGTCCTAACCCTAGGCCCCCTCCCGGGCCTTGCCCACATTGCAAGCAGGAGGGTCACTGGGGGGTCAACTACCCCACTCACCAGAGAGGGAGTGGGCCAATCCCTGCCCACCAGTAAGACCGTCCTTGCCTGAATTGCTTGGCTTTGCCCAAGAGGAGGACTGACAAGGCCCAGGGGTTGAGGCCCCCACAGAGATCACCACGTGTGAGCCCAGGGTAACTCTCCTTGATCTCTTTTATTATTAACACAGGGGCCACTTACTCCACTCTCCCCGAATATTTGGGGCCCACCACTTCATCCTCTGTCTCCATGGTGGGTGTTACAGGATCCAAATACCGTCCTCGAGTGTCACCACCCCTCTCCTGCACCCTCCACCACACTCACTTTTCACATAAATTCCTGGTTATGCCCCAATACCCTGCCCCTTTATTGGGGTGTGACATTCTCTCAAAGTTCAGGGCAACTTTAACCTTATATGATCGAACACCTTCCTTGCTGTTGTTGGCCCAAGCCGCCCCAGACCTGGACTCTATGGACTCCACCTTTCCCTTTTCCTCTAACCTTGTCAACCTGATTGTATGGGATACATCCTCCCCCTCCATCCTCACTCATCACTCCCCCATCCATGTTCTTTTAAAAGACCCTTCTCTTTTTCCTAACATACCTCATACCCCATTGCTCTCAATCATCTAATAGGGTTAAAGCCCATCATACATAAACTTCTTTCTCCCAACCTTTTACGACCCACTCATTCACCATACAACACACCCATCCTCCCAGTGAAGAAGTCCAATGGCTCATACCACTTGGTTCAGGACCTCCAAGCCATTAATGCAGCCGTTTTACCCATAACCCCAGTCAGTCCCAATTCCTACACCCTCCCATCCACCATTCCTTCTACAACTCATTTCTTTTCAGTCCTTGACCTCAATGATGCTTTCTTTTCTATTCCCCTTCACCCCTCCTGCCAAGACTTGTTTGCCTTCATGTGGACCAATCGCGACACACATTGATCCCAACAACTCACTTGGATGGTCCTGATCCAAGGGTTTGGGGATAGCCCCCACTTCTTTGGCCAAGCCTTAGCTTGAGACTTATCTGAACTTCTGCCCTCTTCTAGCACTATACTACAATATGCAGATGACCTTCTCCTATGTAGCCCCTCATATGAGGATTCACAGGCCCACACTATTGCTCTCCTTAATTTCCTGGCCTCTGGGGGATATTGAGTGTCCCCCAGCAAGGCCAAATTTCCTCCCCTTCGGTCACCTATTTGGGAGTCCACCTAACTCCCAGCACCAGAGAGATAACAGTAGATTGCAAGAGTCTAATTTCTGAACTCCCTACTCCTACCACAAAGGGTGAAATCCTCTTTCTTGGGACTTTCAGGGAATCTTCACCTACGGATTCCCAGTTTTGGCATGCTAGCAAAGCCACTTTATGAGGCAGCAAAAGGGGATCTCGCCATTCCCTTAGATCCCACAAAGCACATTCATTCTCCCTTCCAGCGATTATAGGCTGCTCTCCTCACAGCCCCAGTTCTATCTCCCCCAAACCTGTCTCATCCTTTTATTCTATATGTCACCAAGACCCAAGGATAGGCAGTCAGGGTTTTGGGACAAGAGGCAGGAAATACTTTCTCCCTGGTTGCATACCTCTCAAAACAACTAGACACCACAGCCCAGGGATGGGCCCCTTGTTTATGGGTCTTGGCAGCAGCTGCCCTTCTAGCACAAGAAAGCTCTAAATTAACCTTTGGACAACAAACAGTTATTTGTTCCCACCACCATCTTCAAGACCTTGTCAGTCATAAGGCAATGTAAATTTTCTCTCCCTCCCATCTACAGATCATCCACCTTACTTTCATTGAAAATTCTGTTTTCTTTTAAACCTTGCCCTTTGAACCCAGCCACTCTCATCCCAAGGCACTCTCAGCCCATAGAACACAATTGCATGGAATTCCTAGGTTTTTTCCTTAATCCCTTTCCACACATCTCACCACACCCCATTACAGAGCCCCAACACACATGGTTCATAGATGGGAGTGCCACCTCTGCACCAGCCCCCCAGGTGGGATATGCCACAGTAAACTTAACACAAACCATCGAAGCTGCTCCCCTTCCTCCTAACACCACCTCCCAACAGGCAGAAGTTATTTCTCTCACCCACACTCTCACCCTGGCCAATGACAAATGAGTCAATATATACACGGATTCTAAATCTGCCTACCACATCTTACATTCTTGTGCAACTGTATGGAAGGACAGAGGATTCATGACCACCCAAGGAGGGCCCATAAAAAATGGACACCTCATCAGGATGCTTCTCGAGGCTGCCCAACTTCCAAAGGAGGTCAGAGTTATACACTGCAGGGGACACCAGACCTCCAGTAGCCCCATAGCTCAGAGTAACAAAGGAGAAGACCTTACTGCAAAACAGGCCACTCGATCACCAGATCCCCACACTTCCTTCACCCAGGTTCTTCTTATGAGCCCTACGCCTTCACCCCAGTACACCCCTGAAGAGATACACCACCTCCTAGAACTGGGGACACAAAAGAAAGACGGCTGGTATGTTATTTCTAGTTGTTATGTTCTCCATGAGACACAAGCGAAACAAATCCTCTTAGATTTCCACAATACAATCCACACAGGCCACGAACCCCATCACACCTCCTCCAGCCTTTATACTATTATCCCCACATGACCAAATTACTTAAACAAATCACCAAAAACTGCCCCATTTGTTCCCATTGCTCCAATCAGGGCGGCCTCCAGATCTGATCCTTTCCCACCCATCAGGCTAGAGCCTGTACTCCTGGCCAAGACTGGCAAATTGATTTTACCCACATGCCTCCCCACAAGAAAATGCGCTACTTCTTAACCTTAGTAGACACCTTCACAGGATGGGCAGAGGCTTTCCCTTCCATTTCAGAGGATGCGCCTGTACTCCTGGCCAAGACTGGCAAATTGATTTTACCCACATGCCTCCCCACAAGAAAATGTGCTACTTCTTAACCTTAGTAGACACCTTCACAGGATGGGCAGAGGCTTTCCCTTCCATTTCAGAGGATGCCGCCACAGTGACACGAGCTCTCACCTCAGAAATCATCCCCCGTTTTGTCTTACCCACCAGCCTGCAGTCAGACGATGGCCCGGCATTCATTTCCCAAGTCACACAACTCACAGCCCAAGCCCTAAACATCAAGTGGAACCTTCACATACCATATCAGCCTCGGTCGTTTGGCAAAGTAGAAAAGGCTAATCATCTCATTAAAACACACCTCACCAAACTGTCCATGGAGCTTCATCTTCCCTGGACACAGCTCCTCCTTTTGGCACTAGCTCGCTTATGGGCTGCCCCCATAAGCCCACTGGCTTCAGCCCATTTGAACTCATGTATGGCAGGCCCTTCACCCTTATGCCACTATCTCATAGCCCATCACCTATAGGCCAGTATCTCCCTACTCTTTCACTTATTAGGGACCTTCTTTGTTAGCAAGCCAACCTTTTACTACCTCATCCTTTCCACACTGCTCCCTCAAATTTAAAACTAAGCCTGGGACAAGTATACATTAAAGCCCAGACCCCAAAGCCCCTCTGACCATGCTGGGAGCGGCCTCATACAGTACTTCTCACCACCCCCACGGCAGCAAAGGTACTAGGAAAGACCTCTTGGTACCACCTACCTTTAGTAAAGCTAGCACCTGAGGCTCCACCCAACGAGTCTATGCACACCAACCCAGAGGGGTCCCTCTCCTCAACCCCTACCCCAACATTTCCTTATGCTTCGTCTATCTTAAGACCTACAAAATTAAAAATTTCCAGGACCTCCACTCTTCCCCCAATTCCAGAGGAGAAATAATCTCCCCTCCTGGCATCCTCTTGCTTTTACAGGCCCACTCTACCCTGCACATTACAGGAGCCACCCCAAGATTGATCCCAACCTGCTATCGTGGGTTTGCCATCATGGGACATGATAAGTATATGCCACCTTGTGTCTCTAACCTTTAGAGTACTACTCGTCCTAACACTGGCTATAGGATTGGCATCTGCCGTCCCAAGAGATTGCAGCAACATAGAAAAAATTCTCCTGGCACTCCTATACCTCCTGTCAGTAGGCTGTTTCTTAGCAATCTCGCTGAGTCAATGTACCTTTTAAATTAACTCTTTCTGCCCCAATCCCAAAAGAGATGATATTTCCCCCAGCAGTTATCCTCTCACTCTTACAGGCCTGCTTCACATCATTTATTCAGGATCTAATCTTAGATGGATCCCAGCCTGCCTCCTTTGATATGGATAACATCCCTGAGTGGGTGACTGAGCTAGCCTGGCAGGGCGTCCTCTGCAGATTACACCCCCTATGAATTTGCCCTGTACTCTTTTTCTCTATCATTTGTTCTCTCGGCACCCCACCCTCACATTTTTCCTCCTTCTGTTTCTGCAGCTCTCACCATTAACACCGGTATCTGCTTCACCACGCACACAGTGCATTTCCCAGGTCACAATCTTCGGGTCAGGATGGACAATCGGTGCACAGGCACTGGCTAGACTTGGGCATGGGACTGTCAAAACTAGTTTCACAGCCATTACACATCTTCTGGCCCCCTGCTATGATAGGTCTATAGCCACATCATGCTCCCAGGAGAAAAGGAACTACTGGATGGTTCTTTCCAAGGAGGATTCTGCTGGAGCCCAGTGCCCTCCAAGAGGCAAATATGTGTGCTTCACTAAAACCATGCACTTTAGTTATAGTGACTGGGGAAGGCTCCAGGATGAAACATCAAAAACTAAACAAATCATTAAAAGTCTTACTCCCACCCAGTCAATCCGACGTCCTCTCCAGCTCTCTTGACCCCAACGTCCATCTCAAATAGACCCCAAAGTTATACAGCTCCTCAACACCACCCATCATTTACTTAATTATACGTCCCTCTCATTAGCAGGAGCATGTTGGCTCTGCCTGCGAGTGAAACTTCCCCAATACCAGGCGACACCCCTATCTAACTTCAGTCTATCTAATTGGCCTACAGAAAATCATACCTCAGTCCTCTGGGGAGTGGTGGCCACCCACATCATTTTAACTTAGCCGGCAGGGTATTGTCTAACAAATCTTACTGGCAATATAGAAGTGGGCAATCTCACAGTAAAAGATTGCAACCAGACCATTCCGAGGGACAACACAAACCACCTGTAGCTCCTGGAAGGGGGTCTACTTTGTGGGCCATCTTCATACCAATGCCTTCCACAGAACTGGATGGAAACTTGTGCCTTAGCAATTTTAACACCCCAAATTAACATTGTCCCTGGAACCAAATTCTAGAAATCCCTCTGGTGGCTCATACTCAGGTGAAATGAGCTATTCAGTTTATTCCCCTGATCCTCGGGCTTGGCATAATAGCGCAGGAGTGGGAACAGGAGTGGGAGGCATAGCTACCTCGACAACTTACCATCATAAAGTAACCCAAGAGCTGGCTGATGGAATTGAACAGGTAGCCCAAACTATGATAGCCCTGCAGGACCAATTAGATTTCCTAGCGGAAGTTGTCTTATAGAACAGGCGAGGATTAGACCTTTTAACAGCAGAGAAGGAAGGTCTCTATTTTTAGAAGAATGCTGCTTTTATACTAATAAATCTGGCATCGTTAGAAATATGGCCCCGAAACTCTGTGACCAAATGGCAAAAAGGAGACAGACTGCCACTGATCCTTGGGGAAGGGTGGAGCGAGCTATGGAAATGGACCCCTTGGCGGATGCCCCTGCTGGGACCCCTTACCATGCTGGGACTTCTTCTGCTGTTTGGCCCCTGTCTTTTCCGCTGTTTTTCCAATTTTTTGTAGGACCGTATGCAGGCTTTCGCCAACCAAAAGGTAAATGAGCTGTTCATGGAACAAATAAACATCAACCTCTCTCCCTTTTTTGATCTCACCTTATGACAGGATGATGGCATTTTTGTGTGGCCAGATTTTTCCTCCTCACCAAATTTCAGCAGGAAGTAGCTTCAGAAGAATGAGCACTTCGTGCCTTTCCCCCTTTTTTCTTATACTTAAAAGACAGGAATGATAGATTTTGGACATGGCCTGCGCCACCTTGGAAGCAGTCACGTGCATCACTGACGTCATTGTAGATGCAACCGGTGCCATCTTGGACATGGTCACGTCACCTTGGATACGACTGACATCATGGATGTGACCAGCACCATCTTGGATGCAACTGATGTCATACTGACTACAAAATGGCCACCAGACTTTTACCCTACCTCATGGTTTCTTCAAAGAACCTTCCACCTCGTGGTTTTCCCAGAAAATGAAACCAGAGGGTGCACCTTTCTGGGGACTGGGCACGTGAGTACAGTTTGGTGGGAGCTGGGCCCATGGCTGCATTTGGGCGGGGGCTAGGTCTGTGGGTATAGTTTTGGGGACCTGGGCTCCTTGGTGTACTTTTGTGGGGATGGGCCTGTTGGGGTTCATGGGGTCAGGCTGTGCCAGTGGGTTCTGTGCCCATGGGGGCAGTTGGGACTGGCTGGCCCATAGGTGCAGTTGGGGGGAGCTGGGCCTGTGAGTGTACTTTGGTGTGGGTGTGATGATGGGTGCAGTTAGAGGGGTGGTAGGCTGAGAGGTACAGCTGGATGGGGGGCCTGTGCCCGTGGGTGCAGCTGGGTGGGGGTGTGGTGCGTGGGTGCTTTGGTAGGGGCTGGACCCGTGGGTGGTTGCTGGGCCATGGGTGCACTTTGATGGGGGTGGGAGCTTGGGTGCAGCTGGGGGATTTGGCTCAGGGTTGCAGCAGGGAGTGGGGTGGTTAGGTGGGTCTGGGCCCACAGGGACAGTTAGGTGTGAGATGGGCCCATGGGTACACATTGGTGGGGGTGGGCCCATGGGTGCAGTTGAGTCAGGGCTAGGCACTTGTGTGCATTTGTGTTGGGGCTGGGCCTGTTGGTGCACCTTTCTGGGGGGGTGGGGCCCTTAGGAGCAATTCAGGGGCCTGAGCCCATTTGTACACTTGGTCAGGTCTGAATCAGTGGGTGCACTGTGTTGGGTCTGGGCCCATGGTTTAACTTATGTGTGGCCTGGGCCCATGGGTGCAGTCGGTGGCAAGGTGGGTCCAGGGCTGCAGGTGGATGGGGGCTGGGCACATGCGTGCACTTTGGTGGGGGCAGGACCCGTGGCTACAGTTGGTGGGGTCTGGACCTGTGCATATGAGTTGTGTGGGGGCTGGGCCTGTGGGTATACTCTAGGGAGCCTGGGCTCCTGGGTGCACTTTTGGGGCCCAGCAACCACCCAACAGGCACACGGGGCCAGCCCCCACTCAACTGCATGCACAGCCCTCCTCAAAGCACACACACGGGCCCTGCACCCCCAAAAGCACTACCATTGGCACACCTAAACCAAAGCACTACCACTGGCCCAGCCCCCACCAAACTGTACCCATGGACCCAGACCTCCAAAAGTGGGCCTATTGATCCAGGCCCCACAAAAGTGCACCCACGAACCCAGCCCCAACCCCAACTTCACCAACAAGCCCAGTTCCCACCTAACCGCACCCACAAGCCCAGCCAGCACACCATCTGCACCCAAGGGCCCGCCCCCATGAGAGTGCACCCATAGGCCCAGCCCCCCACCAATGCACCCACGGGCCAGACCCCACCCAACGGCACTCACACCTGTGTTCTGTTTTGTTTATTCTTCTCACATGTCGTCTTTCTTCACTTACTCATCAAATTCTACCCAATCTTGAAGATTCAACTCACATGTCACCCCACTGTAAGCATCCCTACTCAACTTCTTTCACCTGGCTTCTGTCCTGGGACTTCTCTTTTACATTCACAGTCACCATTCGATGATGTTGACACAGGAGGTGGCCACTTTCCCTGGCTTTGGGTTTCAGGACATGCCTCTGGCTTTCCAGCCACTCCCTGAACTCTCAGGCCCCCTCCTCTGGGTTCTTCCCTGGAGAAAAGTTACAGTTGCCAGTTAGTCTTCTTTTGAGCACCAACATGAGGAAAATGAAGACCACAGGGTGCTGGCTTATGCAAATCCAGTGGCTGGGCAGGCTCAGGAGAGAGCACAGGACATAATCTTGAATGTGCCTGGTGCATGCGATAGGGTCTGACCCACAAACACGCTCCAGGAAGAGACAGACTCAGCATGTCCAAGACTAATGTTGCGTAACTGGGAGCCACCCCCTTAACTGAATATTCTTAGGTAAAGAAATTATAGACGCCGAATCCCAGCTGACTCTCCTGGAGGCAGCCTGTGCTTCCCTGGCTGAGGGGTGTCTGCTTTACTTTGTATGGAACTTACCTTCAGCAGGTGGCTGCTTGCGCTCTTGAGCCAGCCTGCGCTCTTTACTGAACTCATGTATTTCTCACTTTGGAGTTAGACCTGATGTCTCTACTGAACTTACCTTGTGTGTTACACTTGGTGTGGGCCCAGCTCAGTCTCTGGAGCTAGGCTGCACTCTCTCTATGGAGCCGGCATTTCTTCTCTGTTCTATTGAACTAGTTCTCACTTTCTACCTTGAGTCTGCCCTTGAATTCTTTCCTGTGGTGGAGTCAAGAACCTGATAAGAGGACTGGGCAGGTTGAGGATGACTAGCGGGGGCACCTCCGCCAGCCCGGTTGGACCCTACCTGTAACATTGGTGTCATTTAGTCTCATAGCTTTAAACACCTCCTTATGACAGTGACCCCAAATTTATATCTCTAATCTTTTTTTTTCCTTTTTTTTTTTTTTTGTCTTTTTTCGTGACCGGTAACGGGATCGCAACCCTCAGTGTCGCGCCCATACCAGGACCGGCAATGGGATGGCAACCCTCGGTGTCGCGCCCATACCAGGACCGGCAACGGGATGGCAACCCTCGGTGTTGTGCCCGCACCACGCTCAACCAGTGAGCAGACCGGTCTCTATATGGGATCTGAACCCTCGGCGGGAGCGCCGCCACGCTCCCAAGTGCCACACTCTACCAAGTGCGCCACCGGACCGGCCCTATATCTCTAATCTTAACCCAGCCCCCATTGAACTGCACCCATGGAGCCAGTACCCCAATGTGCCCAGCCTCCCCTGAAGTACCAAATGGGACCAGTCCCTACCCAACTGCACCTTTGGGCCCAGCCCACCTCCAACTTGCACCCATAGGTCCAGTCCCCACAGGCCCTCAGGACCTCAGATACCAAACCTCGGGGGGACTTGCCCCAGCAGACATCCTCATGTCACATTTCTCATCCTGGCCAGGAGGATGAAACATGGTCACTATTCCCCTCAGAGAAAACCAGAGTGTCCTCCAGCTGCACCCATGGTCCCACCCGTGAGTTATGCAGCCTTTCAGGTCTTTGCGAGAGTCCTTCGAAAAGCGGAGCTGCTGAGTCAAAAAGGAAAACAAAACTCAAACACACCCAGACAGACTCAGCCACTCTCACCACCGTCACACCTTGCTGCGTGGTGGGACTGTGCATGGACAGCCCCTGATGCATGGCACAGACCCCAGTGGCTTCCTAGGCTGAAGCTCTGGTGGTCAAACCCAGGGAAGATCCAGAGGTTATTTACCTAAGTGCTCAGGTTTGTGCTCAGCAGAAACCCTTCTCTGTCCCTGGTTTAAATGGAACAGAACCACGAACTATGTATGACAGCTGGCAGGGGAAGACCAACATCCTTTACCCGTTTGTCTGTACAAATGAATTCGCCATGGGAAGACTGTGCTGAGCCTTAAAACAGTGAGGAGCCCCGCTCTTCCTGCAGTGGCTTACACCCTGCACTCACCTCGCTGGGGCTCTGTGTCTGCCAGAAAGCTGCCACGCTGCTGGGCCAACGCCCTGACTGGGAGGCGTTCAATAAAGGGCCATTCTAATTATGAGGAAGAGGAGATGGACAGGGTGAAGCTCCTACAAGAGGCAGCCCCTCCCTGGCCCTGTGGTTCCCTGCTCAGGACAGCTAACCTGGCTCAGGCTGCTCCCACCTCTCTAAGAGCCCCCGGACCTCTGCTTCTACACTTGGCTCTCCCTAGGTGTCTGTCCCCATGAATCCTTAACCCAAAACCAAACAGGGGGCTCAAAAGAAAAAACTTTCTGTCAAGCAGAAGAGAGGCTGTCTTGCTTTTCTCCTGGAAAAATATACCCCAACCCATTTTTCCATGAGCAGTCTCTACACCATGAGTGCCCGCCCTCACTCAAAACATGGCTCAGTCTGTGCACAGCACTGAGGCCCAGAGGCCATGGAAGTCTGCTAAAAACAGCTCTCAACATTCACCGCTCTGAACTGGGTGTCAAAGGTGACCTCATTGTGACCTTGGAGGACCTCAACTTCCCCCGCCCCGGACCTGAGTTTCACCACTTGGAAAAGGATGAGGGTGGATTAGATGCCACCTTCTTCTTTTCCCCCAAATGAGGCAAAATCAGACAGAACATGCATCAAACTCTGGGAGCTCCTGCCTCCCCACGCAGGGAAGGCCCTTCACTGGAGCCCAACACGGGCTTTGTGCTGTGGAGGGAACAGAGGGGACAGGTGCACACTGGGGTGAGATGCTAGGGCTAAATCCTGTGAAGAATAACAATCTGGTCCAGGCCCCAGGCCTGACCCTTTCGGGGGCCGTTACACACACTTGGTCCCAGTGCCCACTGAAGAACAACAGCCTATTCTTCAGGCAGGACCAACCATGCAGGACCCCAGGGAGTCATGGGACTGGAGAAGAGTCCCTTCCCCTGACACTCACAGGCAGGCTGCACCACCCCTTGTGGTCCCTCCCTCAGGCCTCCTCCCCAGGCCCAGCAGGACCCAGTCCATGGAGGATGGGTTGAGCAGGCACTAGACAGGCCTCTGACCCCTTGCTCCAGTCCAAAGGGAAAGTCCAAGGACCCAGGTGTGGGACCTCCCTCTTGCCAGCCATGGGGATGGGCGGGTGGGCCGCCTCCATGTGCAGGGTCATCTTAGTTCTTCAACCCTCCACCTCAGCCAGGGACCCCCATCCCACCAGCAAGCCCAGGGCCTCACACTTATGGACACTAGGACAGATGCACCTCAGGCACACGTGGGGAACAGCTCTCCTTGGGAACCTGCAGGGCCCTCTGAAACCTCGGGATTTCACTCCCAAACAAAACCCCAGGATCTCTCTGGGGCCATCCTCTTACCTCCAGCGCCATCCCCTTCCCAGAAGGGTCCCTGGGTCCATGGCGGCTCACCATTAGACAAGAATTCACTTCATCACTAGGGGACCCTAGTGGAAATCACTGTGAAGGATACTCAGAGAAGGTTCCTCATCGGGAATTCAGGTAAAGTAAGGAAACAAAGCACCACAATGAAGAATCCATATATAAGTTCCTCAAATTCTTGTTGGGAATGTGCATGGGAAAATACAATTGTAAGCATCAGCATGGTGCTTACAATGCTAAGTGGGCATTCCTGAAAGTCTCTCTCAGAGCTTTCAGAACAGGTGTGACTGACACAATTAAACTTTGCCAAGTGAAACAAGGCACGACATTGTAGACATCGCACATATTTGGAAGAAGTTCTCGTTTGGAGCTGGTTTCTAGAAACAACTTTAAAAGCAGCATTGGGCATATGGTAAGAGAAGATTCTTTCAAGATCTCTGTGGAAGACAGTCACGCACGGTTTCCAAGTCAGAAATGAGCTTATCGGAGTGAAGCAAAGCATCACAATGTAGAACTCTGTTAAGGGCTGAGGAAATTCCTGTTTGTAACCAGTCCTGGAAAACACCAGTACAATCACCTCAGCTGCCCAATCAGGGAGGATTCGTAGTAAACTCTGAGATACATACTCACGGAAGGTTCTTGATTCAAAACGCAGTGTTCCTAAGTGAAATCAATCACCCCAACACACGCTTCAAAGATAACTCAGAAAGTCTTGTTCTGAACGAGAAAGGAAAAAGCATTGAAAACCCCATAAAGGAACATTCGTCCTAAGTGAAATCAATCACCCCAACACACGCTTCAAAGATAACTCAGAAAGTCTTGTTCTGCACGAGAAAGGAAAAAGCATTGAAAACCCCATAAAGGAACATTCATGGACATGTGTGTGAAAGATCCTCACGCAAGGCTTTAACAGTAAGAATTCGGTGGAACTCAACAAAGCAAAGCACCGCAAGGACGATCTCACCTCTGTCGATGTGAACATGTGTGGGAAACGCCATTTGAAGTGGCCTTTGGTTAATTGGAAGGGAGCAATGATGAGCTCAATATAAGATGGTCGTGCAACGAACAAACTTAGCGTTAAGGTTATTGTACACAGACCCTTGTGTGGAGGGCCGACTCTCAATAGATCGCAGCAAGGGGGCTGCTCTGCCTAGGAAACCCCGACCCAGAAGCAGGTCGATTCATGGACATGTGTGTGAAAGATCCTCACGCAAGGCTTTAACAGTAAGAATTCGGTGGAACTCAACAAAGCAAAGCACCGCAAGGACGATCTCACCTCTGTCGATGTGAACATGTGTGGGAAACGCCATTTGAAGTGGCCTTTGGTTAATTGGAAGGGAGCAATGATGAGCTCAATATAAGATGGTCGTGCAACGAACAAACTCAGCGTTAAGGTTATTGTACACAGACCCTTGTGTGGAGGGCCGACTCTCAATAGATCGCAGCAAGGGGGCTGCTCTGCCTACGAAACCCCGACCCAGAAGCAGGTCATCTACCAAGGGTTTAGCATCAGGTTCCCCATGAATGTGCGTTGCGTGATGGCCGAGGGGGTGGCCCGCCTTTCCTGCTGGCTCCCCGTTTCCCAGGACGAGGGGTACTCCGCACCCGGCCGGTCCCAGCGCATGGCGGGGCATGTAACACAGGCACAGCAGCCCACCTGTGGGGACAGTACCGGCTATCCAAGGCCATCTGAGGCCAACCAAGGCCCCCATGGTGCTGCCCTATCGTTCGGCCTGGGCAGGATTCTGACTTAGAGGCGTTCAGTCATAATCCCACAGATGGTAGCTTCGCCCCACGGGCTCCTCAGCCAAGCACATACACCAAATGTCTGAACCTGCGGTTCCTCTCCTGGTGAGCAGGATTACCATGGCAACAACTCATCATCAGTAGGGTAACACTAACCCATCTCACCACGGTCTAAACCCAGCTCGCGGTCCCTATTAGTGGGTGAACAATCCAGCGCCTGGTGAATTCTGCTTCACAATGATAGGAAGAGCGGACATCGCTATGAACGCTGGGCCGCCCCAAGCCAGTTATCCCTGTGGTAACTTTTCTGACACCTCCTGCTTAAAACCCCAAAGGTCAGAAGGATCGTGAGGCCCCGCCTTCACGCCTGTATTCGTACTGAAAAGCAAGATCAAGCGAGCTTTTTTGTTGTTGTTGTCCTTTTTTGTGACCGTGCTCAGCCAATGAGCGCACGGGTCATCCCTATATAGGATCCGAACCGGTGGGGGGAGCGCCACTGCGCTTCCAGCGCCGCACTCTCCCGAGTGAGCCATGGGGTCGGGCCTCAAGCAAGCTTTTGCCCTTCTGCTCCACGGCAGGTTTCTGTCCTCCCTGTACCGCCCCAGTCAAATTCCCCACCTGGCACTGTCCCCAGAGCAGGTCGTGCCTGGCTGTGGTGGTGGTTTTAGCACCAGAGGCGAGAGCACTTCGGGGCTCGCCCCCCCATCTCACCAGGTCAGTGAAGCAGAATAAGAGCAGTGCTACTGCACCGCAGCAGCAAGGCCCGAGCACCCCACCACGCCCCCTCACGGGAAACGGGGAGGGCGCAGGGGCCTCCCACTCATTCTACACCTGTCCTGTCTCCTCGCCTGCCAGACTAGAGTCAAGCTCCACAGGGTCTTCTTTCCCCGCTGATTCCACAAGCTCCACAGGGTCTTCTTTCCCTGCTGATTCCGCCCAGCCCGTTCCCTTGGCTGTGCTTTCGCTGGATAGTAGGTGGGGACAGTGGGAATCTCGTTCATCCGTTCATGCGCGTCACTAATTAGATGAGGAGGCATTGGGCTACCCTAGGAGAGTCATAGTTACTCCCACGGTGTACCCGCGCGTCACTGAATTTCTTCACTTTGACATTCAGAGCACTGGGCAGAAATCAGGTCGCGTAGGGCCGGCCTGGTGGCGCACTGCTACAGTGCACCACTTGTGAGCGCAGTGGCCCTCCCGCCGAGGGTTCGGATCCCACATACAGACCGCTTCCCGCTCACTGGCTGAGCGAGGTGTGGGAGCAACACTGAGGGTTGCGATCCCGTTGCCGGTCCCGGTCTGGTACGGGCGCTACACTGAGGGTTGCGATCCGTTGCCGGACACGGAAAAAGACAAAAAGGAAAAAAAAAAAAGAAAGAAATCAGGTCGCGTCAACACCCGCTGCCGGCCTTCGCTGTGCATTGTTTTAATTAAACAGTCGGATTCCCCTGGTCGGCACCAGTTCTAAGTCGGCCAAGGCCTGGAAGCACGTGGAAGCGCAGACCCGGTGGGGGGAGACCGGCGTGCCAACAGGGGCGGGAGGGGAAGAAGGGGGGCTGGACCCCAGATGCCCCCTGCCGCCAGGCTGCTCCACCCACGGGCACGCACAATGCGTCAGGGCGCGCTGATGCCCACCGGGCTCCACGGGAGTGGCCGTGATGCCCGTGCAGCGGGGGCGATCCACAGGAAGACCCGGCTCACGTCCAGAGTCGCCGCTGCCGCCGCCCCCCCATGCCCGGGCCCCCTCCCCGCGGGGTACTGACCCTTCTCCTCCACCGGGGGAGGGGGCCCGCAACCCCACCCTCTCCCTGTGCCCACACCCCACGCCCGGGAAAGGGGCAGGGAGGCCGCGAAGGGGAGACGGAGGGAGGAAGGGGAGACGGAGGGAGGGAGCCGTGGGGGTCGGGGTGGGGGAAGGGAGGACCACGGGGAAGGGAGCGCCTGGGCGTGGGGGAGGGCAGTGGCGACTGGTCGTGCCCCACCAGATCGGGATCAACGCAGCCCTTGGAGCCAGTCCTTATCCCTTACCTGCATTGTTCCAACATGCCACAGGCTGTTCACCTTGGAGACCTGCTGCGGATATGGGTACAGCTGGCGTGAGATTTACACCCTCTCCCCTGGATTTTCAAGGGCCAGCGAGAGCTCACCAGACGCTGCCAGAACCGCGACGCTTTCCAAGGCACGGCCCCTCTCTCGGGGCAACCCATTCCGGGGCACCCTGCCCTTCACAAAGAAAAGAGAACTCTCCCCGAGGCTCCCGCCAGCTTCTCCGGGATCAGTTGCGTCACCGCACTGGACGCCTCCCAGGGATCATCTCTGCCACTCCGGATTCGGGGATCTGAAACGGACTCCCTTTAGATCGGCTGAGGGAACGGAGGCCATTTCCGTCCCTTCGGAATGGCACTCGCCCATCTCTCAGGACCAACTGACCCATGTTCAACTGCTGTTCACAGGGAACCCTTCTCCACTTCGGCCTTCAAAGCTCTTGTTTGAATATTTGCTTCTACCACCAAGATCTGCACCTGCGGCGGCTCCACCCGGGCCCACCCCCAAGGCTTCAAGGCTCACCCCAGCGGCCCTCCTACTCCTTGTGATGTAGCATCCACGGGTTGGGGGGGACGGGGTGTGGGAGGGTGTGGGCCAGCTGAGACCGGACGACCAACCCCCCTAGCGGCCCCACCCTGCGCTCCCGTCCCCCTCTCCAGGACACCGCCGCCTGCCCTCCTCCGACCGGCCCCCCACTGCACTCCCCCCACGCCCTGGGCGCTCCCTTCCACCTGCCCCGACCCCGCGCGGCTCCCATGTTGAAAAGCATATTTTTCAAATAAGAGATCCAAAGTGTTATCCTCCTTGGAATGGCTGATCACAGCAGGGTAAGCTTTATTTAGACAAAATATGCAGATAATTATGCAATGAGAATCTAAATGATCACAACAGCAGCCAACTTCCAATGCTAAATGTGATCATTGTTTTAAATTTCCTGCATGACACTTTGAAGTAATCATCCCTATTCTTGAAGACTTTTATAGGATTTCTTTTCTAGAATATGAAAAAAAGAACGTTTTGTGTGTGTGTGTGTGTGTATGTAGATAAATGTCTCCTGAACTCTGCCTGTCCCAGTGTTTCTACTCTTAGAGGATTTGGTTTTCCTTTGTGCCTGTACCTTTCTCCCTAATGCCTGAGTACCTGCTGGGGGGTGGGCTGGAGAGCAGGGAACGTGGCTATCTCCTGGGATCTATCCTTCAGGTCATTCCCTCCAGGATGTGGGCATTCACATGCAGGATGGGTTGGGCTGCCTTGAGAATTAATTGCCACTAGCCCACAGCTGTGCTGGGAGTGGAGCAGGAGAGCCTGGCAGTGGGGCAGAGCTGGCAAGCCTGTGGGGACTCCTTCCAAGAACGCAGGGACCATGAGGACTAGAGAAGCTCCACCTCTGGCCTAGAGAGAAATGTCCTAACCCCAGCCTTCCAAGAACTGCCCAAGGATTTCCCCGGACCTTCCATTCGTATTGTGGGGAGCAGCTGCAGACAACTCTCATCACCCTCCTGCAGGAAGCCAGGTCGGGTGCTGATATTGTGCCCAGCTGTGTGGACTGTAGGACCGGGGAACAACTGTACAATGGTTGTCTTGTCAAGAAGAGGGGGGTGCAGAGCTGGCTGGGGTTGCTGTGCATGGATTCTGAGGGGTACCATTAACAACACCCTCCTTTTCTACACCCAAATTGAAAAATCAGAGACAGACGAAGGAGTCAGGCAGCTACAGAACAAAATGTCAGTTTTATATGGAGAAAGCTGTGGAAGAATGTGGCCTGTTAGCCAAGTGCACGTCTTCAAATTTCACCTCCAAATTAAAAAGACTTACAAAGTCAGAATAAATGGGCACATGTACCCATTTCCTGGTGGGTCACTCTCTAAGAATCCTGGCATAGGGCCGAGCCCAGCAGGTGCTTTCCACAGGCCGCTGGTTTCCACAGCTAGAGAAAGGGCGAGATCTGCTGTAGCCAAGACCGTTGCACACCCATCAGTCAGACAACCCAGCGAGGAAGAAGTGTGGGGAACCCACAAGAGTGACTCTTCTGGAGGGTCTCCCTCTGGGAAAAGGGAGAAAAAGAAAGTTCCCTTCCCCAGGACTGCATCACTGACAAGCATGACTGTAGTCATTTGTCTGAATGGGGACATTAATCTTTGCTCATAGCCCTGAGTAAAAGCTAAAGGCTGTGGAGGTACAAAAGAAAGGCAGAGCAGCATCTCAGCTTCAGGAGATTGCAGCCCAGCTGGGGTGATACAACATTTGAGGCAGTTTAGGTAACAACTCCCGATGCACTAGTCAAAGAGATGGATGGCAGGAAGCTTATGCTCAGAGGAAGGGAGAGCAGCCCACAGGACTGTGGCGAAAGTGAGCATCCTGGAGCAGACTCTGCAAAGCAGACCTGGAGGGATGGAGGAGTTTGGAGAGGAGAGAGGGCATGTGAAGGGATCCAATGTGCATGTGCATGCATGTGTGCAGAGCTCTGGGAAGGGCTGGCCAGGCTGCACTGGAAGATGGCGGTAGTACAGGAAAGGGCTGGGGTGGATTTGAACTGCCTCCCTGGTGTGTGGTCAATGCACACACATGATGACTGACCGTCTGACCATGTCCTGTCTCTAGCTTTGCCTCTAGGCTGGAGCATATCCCATAACCTTGATCCTGTTATCTGCCAGTTCAGTGCTTCTAGTTTTATGGTAGCTTTTCTCTAGGACCTGTCTACAGCAAAGCAGTACTGATGCATGGTGGTTTTGACAGGAGGACCAGCAAGCCCAGTCGTGTCTGACTACTGTCAAGAGTGCTGGGGAAGCCCCACTGCTCAGGGGCCCATTGTGCTGACGGACAGGCTGATAGGGCAGGAGAGGTGGTTGTGTTGTCAGTCAATGGAAAAGATTCTGCTGAGATGGAGGTGGTATTGGAGAATTCCAGGCTGTCTAGATGGTGTCCAGATATCTGACGAAGGCTGGGACTTGGCGGGATTTTCTTGGGTTCAGCCCACATTTAAAGTTTGTGTATCTCTCTTACTACTTAAACTTTTTACAACCTTGTGTCGAGTGCTTGTCATGTGTGGAGAACTAGACAGAGATAGATCAACAAAGACTCATCTATATTTATGCTACTCTCTTTGATTCAGTGATTCCATCCAGACTTTTTACAACCTTGTGTCGAGTGCTTGTCATGTGTGGAGAACTAGACAGAGATAGATCAATAAAGACTCATCTATATTTATGCTACTCTCTTTGATTCAGTGATTCCATCCAATAAGTGTTTCATGAGATATAAACACTAATATAGAGGAAAGAATCAAAGAAAAAGAATGCAAGTTTTTGAACCAACCAAAATGCCAGGCAATGTGATAGTAACTTATGCATAGTAGCTTCATAACATATAGCCATTAAATTAATTTAAACCACAACTTATAATAAGTACCGGTTATTGCCAAGCATGAAGTGTTTAAAAATAACTTAGAAATGCTTATGCCATAATATTACATAAAAATTAGACAAAATTTTATGTCAAGTATGCTTATAAGTGTGACATTTCTCCAAAAATTCTTCCGTTAGGTTAAATGAAGACTTAGATGAAATACTTTAACAGTATGCTTATTTACTTCTCCTCATAGTTTTTATATCTATTCGAATTCCTTTAGTGAAGAAAAAATACTAAGTTAAATGAACTTCTGATTTAGAGGAAGGGCTACCAGAAATCAGGTAAAATTGTCAATTGTTCTAACTCATCTTCTGGTCTCAGGCCTTTTATTCAGGGATTGGGGCTAGATGAAGTTCAGGTCATTTTCCATTTACTTTACAGTGTGTGTATGTGTGTGTGTGCACATGCATGCGCACACACACACACACACACACCGAACTTTTTTTTTAACATTTATTTATTTTTGGCCATAAAACAAGTCTTAATACATTTAAAAAGAATAAGATGATAGAAAATATGTTTTCTGCCCACAGAAGGAAATTTAGAAAATTCACAAACGTGTAGTAATTAAACAACACTCTCCTAAAAAAAAACAATGGGTAAAAAGAAATATCACCAGGAAACTGGAGAGTACTTTGAGATAAAATCAAAGTGCAACATATAGGATGCTGCGCTCATGAAGTGCTTAGAGGAAAATTTATACTTGTAAACACCTGTATTAAAATGCTACATTCTTTTTAAGGTATTAATCTCTTCATAAATTTCCTCTTTCATATCCTGGATTTTTGTCTCATTTTAATTATGTTGTCTCTGAGTCTTCTTGTATCTCAGTGAGTTTCCTTAAGATTCTTGCTCAGAATTCCTTTTCAGTCACTTCAAGGGTTTCCTGCTCTGTAGGTTCTGGTATTTAAGAATTACTGTATTCTTGTGGTGGTGTCATAATTTCCTGGGTTTTCATTTTTTTAGTGTCTCTACATTGATGTCTGGTAGAGCCGTCACTTCTTCTATTACTCAGGAGTGGGTTTAGAGGAGAGAGATGTCCTCTTCTTTTTCCAGTCTCCCTGGTGACTCACCTTGTGTCACTGCAGTCGAGTGTCTGGCTCATCACCTGCATGGAAGTGGTGTTTTTGGAGTTCTCTCTTGCCTGCTTCTGGGTGGAGGGGGATGCCCTCGGCTGCTCTGAACTTTGTCTTACATGTAGGCTGACTGACAGCAGCAGGACTTTGTCACACCCAACATCACATGGATTCCTACAGCCTGGCTGGGCTCCAGGGTCCTGTACTTGGCAACTCTCCTCAGCATTTGGTATGAAATATAGCATGTAGATGGTATTGATGCTAGTGTTTTACAGGCTGAAATTGTTCTCTGAGAAAGGTCCAATGCTTAAGATTCTTTTAAAATGATGGCATTATGAACTAGAGCATTTTTCTACAGTGTATAAGAACTATTTCTCTGACCATCTTGCTTCTACAATCAATTTACTACATACACTCCACATTCAGAATCCTGCTAAAGCAATATGCCACCCCTGAAAACTTCTGGGCAGTGTTGACTTGTACTGACTTAAATCTGGACTAATTGCATATTTTGATGAGGTCCGAATTGGAGCTGCAGGTGAGTGACAGAGTGTATGTGATAGAAGTGTCTGTCTTTTCAGTGTGATAGTCTAGGATTTTTGAAGATGGAAGGTACCTCAAAGTTTGTGTTCCTTTTGTTTAAATAATCTGCAGTGTCAAGGAATGCAAAAAGAATGAGGAGAGTGTTTTGGTGATAATGATCATATGGCTGATCTGTGTTGCTGTATCTCCTCTCACATAAGCAGGACCTGCTCTTTCAGCCAACAAGCATTTATTAAGAATTTACTATGCTTTCAGCATAATTCTGTGCCCAGTACATACGGTGGAGATGAAGTCCATCTAAATCCTTACTTTCAATATATTTAATTTCTAGCAATCAGAGACAGACAATAAGTAATTATACAAGTAAATAAGCAATGGGAAGTGCAGGTGCTAGAAAATGACTGAGGCTGTTTAGACTGGTTGTTTTGTAAAGGTTGTTTCCTACAAGAAAGTGACATTTAACAGGAGACACACAAGAGAATGGATCAGTTACACAGACATAAGAGATTTCCAGCCAGATGGACTCCTTGCTGGAAATGCTACAGAGCAGGAATGCATACGAGTTGTTTAAGAATTGTGCCAGATGCAGACAGGGGAATCATGGTGTAGAGGTTGCAGCAGTGAATAAGGACAAGCTG
The DNA here is from genome assembly GCF_000696425.1 of Galeopterus variegatus. Classification (NCBI taxonomy): domain Eukaryota; kingdom Metazoa; phylum Chordata; class Mammalia; order Dermoptera; family Cynocephalidae; genus Galeopterus; species Galeopterus variegatus. The sequence continues at coordinate 172,579 of NW_007730071.1, forward strand.
GTGTTTTACAGACCAGGGTAAAAATTGGGGGTTTTATTCTGAGTGCAGTGTACCTCTGGAATGTTTTAAGCAGGAAAATAGCCAGATATGACTTTCATTTAAAGTATCTTTCTGGTTTCTCTGCAGAAAATGGGTTGTCAGGAGAACAAGGGTGGAGCAGGCAACAGATGGGATTCTTTTGTGATAGGTTACATGAAAAGTCATAAGAAACTGGATATGTTTTTAGGAGAGGCAATGGAATTCAGCAATAAATTGGATGGTATGTGTGGGAAAAAGAAAAGAAAAGGAATCCATGGTGACTTCCAGGCTTTGGTTTGAGCATCTGGATGGATGGAGTTGCCCTGATGCTGAGTTGAGCAGAAGCTGGGATGAGTTGGTGGTGGTGATGCAGTGAATCCCAAGTTCATCTGATTGTGTTGAGATTCCGATAAATGTGCAGGTAGAAAAGTCAGGCAGGCAGCTGCTGGTATGAGTCTGAACTTTAGCAGAGAGGTCAGGGTTAGAGACATAAAGAAGGTACAGTCAACAGAAGGCTTTTTTATTTTTAGGAAGGAAAGTATTGTATATGTTAAGCATATACCAATACTTGGGCACATATGGGAATAATCCAAAATACAGAAGAACATTGACAATGCAGGTGAAGGGTTTAAGTCTGAAAGAAGGGGTACGACACAGAGAGCACTGGAGGCACAGACCTTTGAAAGTGGCGAAACCTCTTCATCTATCTGTAACAGGAAAGTAAGCAGGTCTTTTCCTGTTGTCCAACACTAATGAGTAGTATCCAGGGCGAAGTTCAGACAATGGGGAGTCAAATGCCTTTCTCGGGGGGTCCAAACCTCTCTATATAAACAGTAGTGAGCACATACAAAGCAGACCACAGAGTCCTGCATGTTGGTACAGGCACAAACACTACTGTTATTTATGTACTTTTTATTTTTTCTCCCACAGAAGAACTTTCAAGCATCACTCATAGAGAACGGGGTGCCTCTGGGAAGAGGAGACGAGGTACTCGTCCCTGGTTGAAAGTCACTCATCTTCCTTCAGTGCCTGTTTAGGTGGAGGAAAGGAGAAACAGAAAGAGGTGCCAGAAAGGATAGCCCAGCAGGGAAACTTCTTCAACTCCCTCCAAAGGGTTTATAGCAAGTCACGTAGACACCGAGGAGGAGCGTGGGCAGGTAGAACCTTACCCGGGTGCCATTGCATTAGGGGCACACTAAGACAGAA
>NW_007730071.1:173812-176203 GCF_000696425.1 Galeopterus variegatus
GGGGTTATAGTTTAACAATATAGGCTGGTAACTTTCAGTGAAACAAACCAGATGACATTCCGTTAGACAATTAAGTGGTCCTATCAACAACCACTTGATCTTAGCAAACATTCCTTCTCCCTCCAGCAATTTTCCAGCAACTTAGATATCAGCAACTCATCTGTCTTTGAGCCAGCAACCTTGCTGTTCTTATCTTGCAACAGAGACTTTATAGCCTGAAGAAAATTTCCAGTCCTCCGCAAGGTCAATATTTGAAACTACAAAGCTTTGGAAAACCAGGCCCTGTAAGGTACATTTGCTTTATAGTATATTCCACAGGGTCGAGGGAGGGTTTTTCTGTAGAGATGGGTGATATCACAACCTGTTTGTACAATGATGGGAAAATTCCACAGAAAGGAAAGAGCTGTTTCTGGAGAAAGATGGTACCCTTGAGAGCCAAGAGGCTGTGAGGAGATTCAGCACACACAGGGGTGTGCTGCTGTCTGTGGGAACAGGGACAGGCCCATCACTCTGTTCTGATGCCAGGACATCTAGGGAACTGGATCAGGTAAAAGTAGAATATGAACGTCCTTTTCCAATGGTTTCAGCTCTCAGTGAAATAATACATGGGTGAGATAAGCAGATCGGAAGTGAGGGTTAGATATGAGGTGATCTGACTTTCTTTATCAAACATCTAAGCAGAGGTAGAAAAAGTACCACTGCATGCTCCCCAGGGTCAAAGAAATCCCCCTTTTCCCAAGTGTTGTCTGCTGCAGTTTCTGGATGGCACGTGCTGGGTTCACACTGAATCTGGGATTTTTTTTCTGATGGAGCGATTTGTTCACATGGCAGAAGAGATTGACTGCTGCAGGAGGGTGCACTGGGTGCTGCTGACATCTTACAGCAACCTGCTCAGCCCCACGCTTGGGGAGCTACTACTCAGCTCACGCCTGTAGCAGACTTTGCTTCATCCAAGTTTAAAATAGTTGTTAGGTTGAACCACGTGAAGTTGCTGATATTCTGTTTTTGACAAAAATGGAAACTCATATGGTCCAACCTCATACTTAGAATATAGATTTTTTATCTCAGGGAGATAGTAAAATAATTACCATTCCTTTAAGTTTGGTAGTTCAGAATAGTTTAATGGTTATAATCTATGAGAAATGGATACAATGTAAATACAAATGACACGAAACAGATACTTTCTGGCCAACAGCACACACGCCCACTTTTGTTTCCTGTCCAGTGGCCCCAGTATCTCTCAGAGCTGGACAGAACAGCACAGGAGAGCAGGCTTGTCCACCGTCCAACGAGCAATACTGATACATCCTAAGAATCTTGTCTTTTGAATTACATCTCGAACAACTAAAATAAAATTTAAGCCCCAATTAAAAGACATTTCTAAAAATAGTTTTACCATTTTCTCTAGCAGACCCATACCTGGCATACTAACACGGCAAGCAGATCATTTTTTAATTCCTTACCCCTCTGTGTGGTGAAATTATTTTCAGTAATAATCATAATATGAAATATGAAATAATGATAATAAGCACAAAATGTATCACAAGAGTACAAATGTTTTAATTCAGCTTTATATATATAAAATCATGCTAAAAAATAAAGAACAAAAAATAAATATTATAGTACAAACATCAAAAAAACACAATAGCTTTAACAGCTTGGGCTTTAATGCTTTGATGATATTCTCTATAACAATATTCTATTTAAATAATTACCTAGTAACCAATAAGTTATTTATTTATTTATTTATTTTTTTGTCCTTTTTGAGACCGGCCGCACCGTGCTCAGCCAGTGAGCACTGTGAGCGTACCGGTCATCCCTATATAGGATCCGAACCCGCGGCGGGAGCGCTGCTGCGCTCCCAGCACCACACTCTCCCAAGTGCGCCACGGGCTCGGCCCCCAATAAGTTATTTTTAATAAAACAAAAACATTGCTAAAGTCAAAATTTAGGCAATTAAATCATATCACTGTTTTAAGATTTGATATTCTTGGTTTTTAGTTTTAAAAGAAGCAATTAATAATTTTTAAATGATTAGTTTTAATTTTTTAATTAAAATACTTTTCATTTAGCAAAATATTCCATGTCTGAACTAAAATTTGCATTTGCTAAGCAAAAACAGTACCTCAAAACGTGCACAGGACTGGCCCCGGGGCGCACTCAGGAGAGTGCGGCGCTGGGAGCCCAGCAAGTCTCCCGCCCGCCGCGGGTTCGGATCCTATATAGGGATGGCCAGACCGCTCACTGGCTGAGCGCGGTGCGGGTGCCACCACACCAAGGGTTGGGATTCCCTTACCGGTCACGAAAAAAGACAAAAAAAAAAAAAAAAAAAAAAAAAAAAAAAAAAAAAATCGTGTACTGCTTCACTGTTTTAACTTTAAAACTCCAGTA
>NW_007730071.1:176313-189576 GCF_000696425.1 Galeopterus variegatus
GGGTGGGGTTTCCTTTCCCGGCAAAAAAAAAAAAAAAAAAAAAAAAAAAAAAAAAAAAAAATCGTGTACTGCTTCACTGTTTTAACTTTAAAACTCCAGTACTCCACGTGTTCCCCTATAACTCACTTTTTCTCCTCCTCTTTACAATCGTTAAATAGACTAACTTCTGCTCAATTTTGTTACTGATCTTGAATCTCCAGACCCTGTGCTCACTTTCTGCTGGTACCTGGTGGAACGTTCCCACGCCATCTTCCTGGAGGACTTCACAGTCTTGATTTTCACAGTCATTTTAGTGCCTCCTGACAGTTTACATGCTACTTTGCACAGGTCAGGGTTAAGTCATGAGCATACCCTAGCAATCAGAGAATCTGTGGTTTCCAAAGTGTGTTAGAGTTTCACATATGCACGCTGATAGCCTAGCTTCATCGACATGAGCAGAACAGCATTGGTTCTCAAATCCTCACATCACTGGGAGACAAGATCACTTTACAATTAGCTTGCAGTTTGTGTCATCTTACATAAGGGCTGCAGCATATCTGTACCTCATGGGGGTCGCTTGTTGACAATAGCAGAATCCAGTTGTCAAGCAAATTGGTGAGTAAAAAATAGTATAATTTAAAAATGAATTACCCATTAACTATATTTCTCCCACAAGCATATCTGGAATCCCAAATAACAGCTGTAGATATGAGTACATTAATTAATTCTGACCCAAGAAAACTCAGTTTTCAATCCTGTATTGTATTTCTAAAGACATGAAGAATTACGAGACCCCTACTCGAAATCTTTGGAGCCAAGTATCTTTCAGAATTCTAATTTTCAGACTTTAGAAAGGCAGAGTGGTGCCTGTGCTGGTTGTACACTAAGTGTCCGGGCAGTGCTCAGGAGTCAAATACGGTTGATCTTCATTAATTTGCAGGTTCCATATTTGCAAATTAGTCTATTTGATAACATTTATTTGTAACCAGAAAAGGAATACTCACAGTGCTTTCTTGGTTATTCACAGATGCACACAGAGCATGCTCATGTTCCCAGCTCTCATACAGTGACCAAGAGTCCTTTACACTATCTATTTAGGGCCATGTTTTTTGCATTTTTGTGCTTTTTGTTGGTGATTTTGCTGTTTAAAGTTTCCCCCAGGTGCAGTGCTGAAGTGCTGTCTGGTGTTTCTTAGCACAAGAGGCTGTGATGTGCCACACGGAGGAAACGGGTATGTTACATACGTTTCATTCAGGTGTTAGTGATAGTGTTGTTGGCTGTGCGGTCCATGCTAATGAATTCACAACGTATATTAAATAAGGTGTCTTTAAACAGAAACAGACATAAAATGAGGTTATGCACTAATTGATGGATGAAATGTTGTGACCAGAAGCTGGCAAAAACCTAACCCTAGGATTCCCCTAGGAGCAATGGTCCAGCATTTGCTAATTCAGTGTTTTCAGTGACTCTATCAAATGTAATTACCTAGAATAACCAGAATCAGCTGTACATCAATCAACATTTCCTCTGAGAAAAGTATGAACATTCACACAATAGGAGAGATACAGACTTTAAATAGTCATATTATCAGTTTACATCAGGTTTTACATTAATTTATTTCAGGTGATTTAGGTGCTGCTGCCAAATGAGTTAAAAAATTTTGTCTTTCAAACTTACCAGATTTTGGAATTTCCAATAAGGGACTGTATTAAGTGGTATAAGTCCCAGTATTCTCTACTTAATGAGTGTGATTAATTCACTTCACTTGTTGGAATAGCTATATATAAATGGCACATTTCTTGAAGTTTTAATTAATTACTTTATAATGTTCATACAGTTGTGTATATTCTTTTGTTTAACAAACTTTTCTTTCAATCATGCAAAACTGTTTCCAGTGAGCACTGTTGATTTATCTCGGATTAGGTAGTAAACACTAATCACATGAGGTGATAAAGCCCACTCTTGCTTTCCGTGTTGATGGGGGGCAGACAAGGCACAGACGAGTGAGATCAACAGCCTCTCCCCAGATCTCGCCTGAGTTAATAGTTGCAGCTTCCCTTTCCATCAGATCTTTCATCAGGGTGGCTAATGGTTGATTTGAGTTGTACTTCCTGTCTTTCTCCTGCTGTCCCTCAGGGATGGAGCTAATGAGAAGTGAAATGACCAAGGCCAGGCAGCGGACCAGAGAGAATCAGTGGCAGGCCAGCATCGGGACACCTGGTGCCAAACGATTAGGAGCTGCCTATAGAACAGAAGAAAAAGTTGGTGATCTATATATATATATGCACATGTATACACACGTGACAACATGTTATTTTTATTTTTAAATGTCAGATTTGTTTGATTGATAAATATATGGATATTTTCAAATTAAAAATAAAGAGAAATGTACTTATTAAAGGCTTACTTGGAAATTAAGATCTAACACTATAAATTTAAAAGTCATAAAATATTCTTTTGCATATTGTTTGTTTGAAGTACCTTGAGCTATGTAATATAATACATAATATTACATATATTTTATAGACATATATGGTCGAATTTTAATTGAAGAAGTGGCAACCTCTTAGGCTACTTAAGATTACACGGGACTTAGAATTTTTTCTTTTTTGATGAATTTTGTAATTTCTAGCTTTAAATGCATAGCTACTATGGCAATTATTAGAAAAATCATATATGAATCAAATTATTTGAAACTTTTTTATCATTGGAAATCTTAAATATATTTTGTTTTAAATATGCCTCTAATTTCCTGATTAGTCTTTGGTAATTTACATCATCAGTTAAGATTCAACCCTAAAAATCTATGAAAGAATAATAACTAGAATTTTGTTTTTACATGACTGCACAAATAAGGACTTGTTTACTTCTTTATCTATATCTATATGAATGCATATATATAATTTTCTAAATTGTTTTTTTCTTTTTAACACGGGGAATGCAGTATGACTGTCAACAATGCACAAAATGACTACCTTCATTTTGAACATGATTCAGTATTTACGCAAACTTTGAAAGCTGAAAGCAAAATTGTCATAGACATAGTGGTAAATAAGCTGAGAAGAAAGGGAAAATGATGGAAGAATACACAGTTTGTCATTATGTATCTAAAAAATCATCCTTGTTTCCACAATATAAAGAAAAGAGTTCTAAATATAAGAGCGGTCTTCTTGCAAATGGCAACACTCTTGCAAATGGCAACATTGGCAGTAACTACCGTGTACCTGCTCTTTCCCTAATTTTATGGCAGCATCTGTACCCTGACAAGGCAGGTGAGAAGAGGGACGCTGGCCATGGTTACACTGCTCACGTGAAAGCTCTTTTTGGGTTTGTTTTTGTTTCTGTTTTTTGTCAATTTGTTCTTATTGAAGTATAGGACATGGGCTGGGAAATGTAACTGGGTGTATGTCCTCCCACCGGGCCATGTCCATTCTAATCTTCTTGGGATAGTTTTTGGAGTTTTTTCTTTTTCTTGGAGCCACTGTTGCTGCCAGCAGCCTCTTCGGGTCCACTGCTGATGGACTCCTCCTTAGAAGAGAATTTCCTTTTTTTCTTGGGACACTCCCATTGCCTGCTCTTCGGGATCACTGACTGTTTCTTCTTCAGGTGAGGGTTTCTTTCTCTGGGGAACACTTGTGCTGCCAGTTGTCTCTTCAAGGTCACTACTAATGAATTCTCCCTGGAAAAAGAGAAAAGCAAAAGCCCCAGGAGGCTCTCAGGAGAATGGAAGACCCGCCTATCTCTTTCTCCAATCCCAAGAAAAAGAAAAGACGAAAGCTCTTTTATAGGCAGCATCTCCCCCTCAGTTTCCTTGACTGACAGACAACAGGGGCTGTATTTCTTGGTCTTTGGAAAACAATACTGCTTTTGAGTACCCAGTATCCAATAACAGAGCAGGATAGAAATGCTCTGTCCAAGATCCATGCCACATTAAGGAAGTGAAGAATTCAGAATCACGAATGAGAACATCAGATACTGCCCAGCTACTAAATATGAAGCTGGAAAAAGACATTTTCTGCATGGTGTGTGAAGGATTTGGGCCCTGAAACTTCACTGACATGAATGTGGTTAGGGCATCATAGGCTGAGAAAAAATCTACAGCCACCCAGCATTTGGAGTATGCAATTGCTAAACAATTCAAGCTTTTTTTTTTTTTTTAAGCAAGTTCCTTCTATTGAAAAGAGTTCCTCTGCCATTTTGAGTATAAATTTCTCAGTCATGTTCCTTTTGGAAGGGAATTATTTGCACATAAACTCAGACACATGAGAGCCTACTCATATCCTATTGGAAAAGAATGGACATCCACCTCTGTGACCCTCTGTGAAGTGCATGCTTCCTGAGCAGGTGCTTGCCATGTGTCATAGAGTGGTCAATTTCACCCCACTATTTCCCCAGTGATTCATAATTCATCTGCTGTCTTTCAATTCAAGTTGAACCATACTACGACCGCCCTCAGCTTATCAGAGGAACTCAAAGCCTCTTCTTACCGCTTGGGGAGTTTGTATGTCAGACTCAGTTAAAATACGCTGTGGTGGACTTTAGTGTCATTCACAATTTTTGTTCCCTCCTCTGAATTACCCATCCCCACCCTTGCCATGGCTCCCTAAACAAGGAGAATCCTCACCCACCCTGATGGCAGGCTTGGCCTTATGACTTTTTCGATCGACAGAGTGTAAGCAGATGTGCCCATATGAGAAGGAGCTTTTAATGTGATTTCAAGGTCAGCCTCTTGGGCACCTGCCCTCTCTCACAAGAACACAGCCTCCTCTCTGTGGTTTCTAGAATAAGAAGGCATGAAATACAACCAACCTGCAGTAAATCCATAGTCTGGAGCACAGCCCCAGCCAACCTGCAGCCCCAAACTCATGAGCATAAGAAACAAACTTTGTTGTTATGAGTCACTGAGATTTGGGGGTTGTTTGGTACATAGCAAATATATGTGGCTGATAGACACACTAACAGGAAGATCAGAGAATAGACTAAGCAAGGAACGGAAGAAAGTGGAATTAGACAGCCCAACCAAGTGTCTCAGTTCTCTATTGCCCCAATAATCAACAAACCATGCTGACACATAGTGTCTTAAAACATGAGGTATTGATTTAGACAATGCCTCTGTTTGTCCAGGCTCCTGGGGCTGTTCTGTGTTGGGTAACATTTTGATCTCACCTGGCCTTACCCACCTATCTGTCAGCAGGTGGAATATTGATAGGACGATGGAGACCACAAGGCACTCATCCTCCTGCAGGCTAGCCCAGGCAGGTTCCGATGGCAATGACAGAAGCAGAACACACGTGCAGAAATGGAAACACACAGAGCATCTGCTGACCCTACCAAGGCCAATCACAGGGCTGAGTCTTCAAAGGGTGCATGAAACACCCCAACCGGATGGGACAACACTACAGAACTATATGGCAATGGGCAAGAACACTGGAAAGAGTAAAGGTTTAGGGAAATTTGGCAATCTGCCACATCGAGCTTAGACACATGAAATGGGAGGGAGGAGGCACATTCAGGTGAAGGAAAGAAAGCACATTGGGTGGGATTTAAGTCTGTGCCTTTAACAACTGGGCCCATCGATGGTCTGTCTGACTCCACCTGATGCTTTCTACAGATGCCCGGATCATCCTTCTTCATAGGATCTAACCAAAATGTACATTTTAGTTCATACTCAAGTTGGTGGTCTCAGGCAGGGCCAAGGGTTGGTGTGATCCCTGAAATGTCCAGCTGTGGGGCCAAGCACACATGCTCTGAGGCTACAGGAAAAGCAAGACAGAACATGGGTAGGCCTTGACACTAACCATGGTCAATCAGCACAGTGCAGGAATTTGTCACTCAGGTGAATAAACTATGATTGTGCGTAGGATGTAGGAGTGTAGAAGCAAAACTATCAGTAAAATGCATTACTTCTTGTCATTGGGGATGATTCCCTAGTGTTTGAGAGCCAGTGATCAACACTGAAGAATGAGTCACACAACTGCAGGACTCTCATTGCAGACTTTCTGATGTAGAGCTTTTGAGATGGCTGATATTCCATGTCAGCGATCCAAAGGTGAATAGAATCCCTTAGAATACATCCTGTGTAACTTAGTAATGAAATTGCACAAAGCATATTTCCTTGATAGGTTAATCATTTCATTCTATTAGAAAAAAGTAGAAATTTGTATAGGGAAAATTTCTTTGAATCACTTACAATTGAAATAGAATTTTTAAAAATTTTACTGGATTGATTGAATCATTTCTAATACTGATATGTTTGTTGATCTGAGTGAAAAGATACTTAGAAACAAAAAATATTTTTGGATCCTCAAAAATCATCAAGGCCTTGACAATGGTCTTATTTCCAGGAACTTCCTCCCCCAGCTCAACACCCTAGTCTATATGGTAATGTGAACAGTGTTGTAACTAGCCTGCAGGAACATGCCAGAACAATCCCAGGGGAATAGGTGTGGCCAGTCTTTTTCTTGGCTGTGTCTGATCTATCAGTGAGCCCATTAAAAACATTCTTCATTTCTATTATGGAAAATGGTATGGAGGTTCCTCAAACAACTACAGATAGAACTGCCATATGATCCTGCAATACCACTGCTGGGTGTATACCCAAAGGAATGAAAATCATCATGTCAAAGGGATATCTAAACTCCCATGTTTATTGCAGCTCTATTTACAATAGCCAAGAATTGGAAACCAACCTAAATGCCTATCACTGGATGAGTGGATAAGGAAAATGTGGTATATCTACACAATGGAATGCTACACTGCCATAAAAAAGAATGAAATACTGCCATTCACAGCAACATGGATGAACTTAGGGGAAATTATGTTAAGTGAAATAAGCCAGGCACAGAAAGAGAATACCATGTCCTCACTTATATGTGAGAGCTAATAAAAAAATAAAATAAACAAAGAAAAAAAGGGGAAAAAAGTACAACAATCACAATAATACATTGAACTTTTTAGGAGAAAAGAAATGAGGTTTCCAGGGGTTGGAAAGGGGGGGGGGCAGGAAAGGGGTGAGGGGGCAGGAAAGGAAGAATTGGTAAAGGGCCACAAAAATCAATTACATTGTATAATGATGAATGTACTAATTACCCTGATTCTGAACATCATGTGTTGCACACTGGTATTGATATTCAATGCTGTACCCCACAGATTGGAGAATTTAAACCATTTGTATTTAGAGTAATTATTGATTGATAAGGACTTACTACTGGTATTTCGTTGATTTTTATTTGGCATATTGTTAAGTAATATTTTAATTTTTATTAAGTTTTTGACTATTTTGTACTTTTTTTGATCCTTTCTTCCAATCTTGTTATCTTTCTTTGTGATTTGTTGTATCTTTCTGTCTCTTTTTCTTTTAGTATATCTACTAAGTGTTTTTTCTTTATGGTTACCATGAAGCTTACACAAAACTTCTTACAGTCATAATATCCTGGTTTAAGCTAATAGCACCTTAACTTCAATTCCATACAAAGATTCTGCACTTACACTTCTCTCCCCCACACACATTTTTTGCTGTTGATGTTGTACATCTATTTATATTGTATCTGTTAACCAGTTCTTTATAGTAATAGTTGTTTTTAATACATTTATTTGTCTTTTAACTGTTAGATTTAGAGTTACACACCATCTTTACAGTATTAGACTATTCTCAATTTGACTATTTATTTGCCTTTACCAGTAAGGTTTATACTTTTATATGTTTTCACATTGTTACTAATTGTCCTTTCATTTCAACTAGAAGAACTTCCTTTAGCATTTCTTATAAGTCTGGTCTAATGGTGATGAACTCCCTCAGTTTTCCTTTGTCTTGTAATGTCTTTATCTCTCCTCCATTACCAAAGAACAGCTTTGAAGGGTGTGGTATCGTTGGTTGGAATTTTTTTTTTTCCTTTAGCACTTTGAATGTTATCCCACTCCCTCGTGGCTAGTCAAGTTTCCATTGAGAGGTCTGATGATAGCCTTATGAAAGCTCTTTTATATGTGGTAAATTTCTTTTGCTGCTTTCAGGACTCTGTCTGATTTTGACAATTTCATTAAAATGTGTCTCAGAGTATTCCTTTTTGAATTAATCTTGCTTGGATTTCTTTGTGATTCCTGAAACTGCACAAACATAACTCTCCCAAGATTTGGGAAGGATTCAGACAGTATTTCTTTAAATAAGCTTTCTGTCCCATCTCTCTCTTCTCCATCTGGTACTCCCATAATTTATATATTCATACATTTGATGGTGTCCCATATGTCCCTTGGGCTTTCATTACTCTTTTTCAGTCTTTTTCCTTTTTGCTCCTCTAATTGGGTAATTTTAAAAGATCTGTCTTTGAATTCACTAATTGTTCTGGATGATTAAGTCTGCTGTTAAAATTCTCTATTGGGTTTTTCACTTCTGTCATTATATTCTTCTGCTCCAGTTTTTTAATGGTTTCTATTTCTTTATATATATTATATAATAATAATAATTTATTATATATATATATATAAATCTCTGTTATATCACATTGAAGTAGATAGATTTAAATATATATAGGGATATATAAAAAATATATAGTGATATATATGTGTTTATATATAAATATACACATACATATATATAGTGTGTGTGATATTTTACCACTCCTCTTAAAATGTAGAAACCTTACAACCATATAGGTGATTTTACTTCCCCCTTTAAGTTATAGTTGTCACATGTATTGTATTTGCATTCATTGAAAACCACACCAGAAAATGTTATAATTTTTGCTTTCAACAGTCATAAATATCTTAAACTTAAGGTGAAAAATTAGACTATTTACTCATGTATTTATTTCTTTTATTCTTCCCTCATCCTTCAAGTTCTAAGTTTTCCTTTTATATCATCTCTCTTCAAACTGAAAAGATCCCTTTATCATTTCTTTTAGAGCTCTGTTTTGTATCACAGTTTGAGGACATGTTCTTGGTCTGCTTGATAATTAAAAAAAAAAAAATAACAACAACAACAACAACAACAAAAAAAAAAAAAGCCTTTTCCTAAGACATTTTACAGCTTTGGGTGATATTATTTTTCTCTACTAGAAAGAGTATTGTATGACCCCTCTGATCCAATTAGAGACCAAATTAACTCCTGGCTAGGCTATAGTACTTTAGGAAAAATCTTCATACCTAAGTCTTAGCTTTACATAGATACCAGTTGAGATCATGTGGTGTTCACCAGGGTTCTTCCACCCAGTACATTCTAACTCCTATCTACAGAGCATCACAATACTGTTGAAAGTCTTCCTGCCTTTTATGAGGTTCTGCTTGATTTCACCTTCCTAGTTTCATAATTCAAAAAATGTACTGACTACAAACCTAACTGACTGTTTTATCATTGTTATATTTTTCTTTTCTCTGATATTCTGGCATCTCTGTATCCTAATTTTTATTTCTTTAGGCTCATGCATTTGTTAAAATATTAAAATATTTTGTTAGTTTCCTGTCATATTACTAGATGCTTTTTGCCCAATGGAGTTCGCCCTTCTCCAAGATTTTGGCCTTTAAATTCCTAGTTGCCTGAACAACTCTCTGATACCTTTGAAGAACTTTAAGCTTTATTCAGTTTTTCTAATTGTTATAAGTTGGAGCACCAGTCTGCCATAAGCTACTTAGTTGTAGCTGGAAGTAGAAGTCTTATTCTCTTTACTTATTTTACTAGCTCAGTCCTTTGCTTTCCAATTCCAGTTTTTTCCCTGGTTTTTAATATCAATCTCTGCCCAGTTCTTTGAATTTTTGCACATCTTGCTTAAGGGAGATACTACCCATGTATACTTTCAAATATACTTCAGTTCCATTCTTTCATGTGTATCAGAAGGAAAACAAACTCATTCAGGGACACAAGGTAAGACTGACTTTGTACAGACAAGTAATACCATCTCCAGTCAGTATCCATTGTAATACAGAATTTTACTTCTAGATTCTGAATCATTTCAATGTGTTTTTTTTAGTACTTTATGAATGCATGAAAAGCAATATGTTATTATAACATTTGTGCCCTTAAAATGAAAAGTGAAACTATGCCTTATATACCCTTAAAATGAAAGGTGAAACTATGCCTTATATATATTTTACATGTCCAATAATTTGAAGAATGATATAAACATATACAGGCTACTGCATAAATAATTACTAGTTGACTGAGAAATATGCTGTTTGATTTTGATGTAAAAATCTATTATACAAGATTATATTTACCCATCATAATTTTCATTGATCCCAGCATATATCACTGGATCACAGCATACAAAAATTACAAACCAAAGCAGTATAAGCAATACAGTTGATGTAACTATTATAAATTTCTTAAGGCCTTTACAAGACAATTCTAACTGGGAAGTGATGATACCTCCCAGAATCTGGCTAAGTGCTCCTTCTGGAATTAAAACAAGTCCTAAAAAAAAGGTAGGGGGGAGAGAAAAATACAGTTATAAAATAACCAGCTGATAGTATGTAAGATTCGTACATTGATGCAATTCCCTCTGCTCTAAACATATAGCAAACATAGATTTAAGAGACAGATAGAAACTTAAAGTCATGATAATTATCTGAACAAACTTGAACAATAGGTTCAAAAGCAATTCAAACTATGGAGTAGAGCTAACACCATAGGCCCGCTGGATTCCAAGGCAGTGATGGTGAAGTGTCACTGGACTCCAAGGCAGTGATGGTGAAGTGCTGCTACTACACAGTAATGGCACCTCAGACAAACCAGGAACTTAATCCACACAAAACAGAAGACGGAAGCTGTCTTATTGATAGCTATTATTAGTTAGCTTCCTGGATTTATAATTCATCACTAGAGGCATGATTTTAGTGACAAGAGTTCACAGAGACTTGTTAACAAGAATTGAACCAACCCACCCATAGGCTCTCAGTGATCACTTATTGGATTGACTTGTCATTGTCATCTAGTTATCCTTAGGGATCCTTTATAGCTAATGACCCTAAACAGGTCTGTCCTGTGAATGCTCTACACTTCTGTCAGTGTTACTTCCTTTCTGAAGACAAAAACATCATTTTCAGATGTCTGGCTGTTGGCTTTTTCCAGGTTCCAATACAGGCAGAATTCTGCCTCCACCCCACATCCCTAAAGCATTTGAGCCATTAACTCAATTTACTGGTTGGTATTCTCCACTCATTGCTATCTTCTAATCACTTATTTCTAAGGTGAAAACTTGGATGTCCTGTTACATGCAGAAGGTACTGTGTGGTAAACGCCAGGGCTCCTCTGAGTCCATCTACCTGTGCTCGAATGCTGACTCCTTTACTTACCAGATGTAAGACCTTAGGCACCATTTCCTTACTTGTTAAACTGGGGAAATAATGATACCTGGCTTGTGGGATTGTCATGAGGATTAATTGTGATAATTCATGTTACAAGTTTCACATAGTATCTGGCATATAGTAAATAACTGTTTTACATTTGAAAAAAAAGATGTGATTTTCTATTCAAGCGTGAGGGATGACAAAGTGGCAAGCACAAGAAGAGAAAGGAGGAGAAAAAGGATGAGAAGGATGCTGTGGATTGGATGTCTCCCCAGAGCTAACTGAGACTTAATCCCCACTGTGACAGTGGTAAGAGGGTGGGAAATCCTGGTATGGTAATTGAAAGGTGGGGCCTTTAAGAGGTGATCAGATTGTGAGGACCACTGTGAGTGGATTAATCTATTGATGATTTAATGTTGGTCATGGGCATGGTCTGATGGCTTTAAAAGGTGAGCACATGAGATGCTCTCTCCCACTCTAGCTCCACCATCTGCCATGGGAGATCCTGCATTGCTGTCACCACCACCAAGGCCCTCACTAGACATGTTCCCTAGATTTTGGACCTCCCAGCCTCTGAAACTGTGAGTAATAAATATTGTTTCTTTACAAATTACCCAGTTGCAGGTATTTCTGTTATAAGAGAAACAAACTAATACAGAGGAAAAGAAGAAATGTAGGTAGAAAGTAATCAGATGGAGCTAGCACAGTAAATTCGTACATTGTTGCAATCACCTCTGTTCCAAATATATAGCAATGGTAGACTTAAATAAGAATACAGCAAGAGAAATGTAAGACAAAAACAAAAAAAAATCCCACTGACATCAGATTAAATTTATATAATATAAGCACCTGACAAAGACTTGAAAAGAAGCAATTTTAGAATGCTCAAAAAGATAAATGACATAAAAATGAAATGTGCCATAAATGAAGAAGAAAAAATAAAAAGAGAAAGGATTGATACATGCAGATTAAAAAAACAATGAAAGAAGATCTGGATAATAAAAATATAATTGTTGAGATAAAAAGTCAAATCTCAGAATAATCTTTAGGCTAGAGGCAGTTGAAAGTAAATTAATGAATTGGCACTGTGTTATTCACACAGTATGTAATATAAAAAAGAGTAAAAGAAGAATTATTAAAATAAGCAGTTAAAAGAATGAGTACAGTGAAAACCCCTGGTAAACACTACCTCAGCCAGGTGATCAAGGTCAAATTGAAAAATAGTCAGTCATGTAGTAGTATGTCCCTTTTGATGTGATGTGATGAAAATAGCACGTTACTTCTCTAATCTTCCTTCCAATACCCATAACCCCAGTTTAATCATGATAAAAACGTCAGACATTTTCTGACAGAGAAACATCCTACAAAATACCTGAGCAGTAGTCATCAAAACTGTAAGGTCACACACACAAAAAGGAAAAACTGAGAAAATGTCATAGCCAATAGGAGCCTAAGGAGACATGACAATTAAATATAATGTGGTATCTTAAATATTCGAATAAGTTCCTGGAACAGAAAAAGACATTAGGTAAAAATGAGAAAATCTGAATTAACTATTGACTTTAGTTAGTAATAATGTATTAATATGGGTTCACTTATTGCAAAAGATCTACCATATTAACATAAGATGTTAATAAGAGGGGAAACTGAGTGTGCAGTATATGAGAACTCTTTGTACTCTACTCAAAATATTTCTGTAGATCTACAACTGTTTTTTTAAAGTTGTTTTTAAAAAAGAAAAATATAATGAGAATAGAATAATAGGATCCACAAAAAGATTTATAACAGTTGAGTAAAATATAATGGAAGGAATACCAGAAAATAAATATTGGAAAAATTACAGGTGATAAGAAATTTACACAATTTAAGAAATATTAGTCCTGGGAATAAAAATACACTGCAACTACTGAGAAGTATTTTTAAAAATTCATCTTTAGGGCGAGCCCGTGGCGCACTCGGGAGAGTGCGGCGCTGGGAGCGCAGCAGCGCTCCGGCCGCGGGTTCGGA
>NW_007730071.1:189799-193920 GCF_000696425.1 Galeopterus variegatus
AAAAAAAAAAAAATCTCCTAAATCAACCAAGGGGGAAAGAATGAACAAAAAATTAGTACATTAAGAAAAGACAGGATGGGGGGAGGGCAGGGAGAGGAACAGAAGCAAAATAAAAGTGTAAAGTGTAGTAAACAAAAAATACAAATATGAAGTTAAATATTACTTAAATATATCAGAATTCCCAAGAATGGTAAATGAACAAAGCTCAACTATTTTTTTTTAAATCAAGTTGTATATTTTTTAAAAGGAAAGATTGAAAATAAAATAGTGAAAAAATATGAACCACAATATTGTATATCATAAATTATGTCTAGTGACAGTGTATAAAACAAATCATATAAAAACTTTCCAGATTTCAAGGAGAAATTTTAAAATCCATAAACAGAGTATTTTAATTCACCTTTCTCAGGAATAGAAATTTATCTTACAACACTATTACAGATATGGAAAGTATTAGCAGATTTGAAAGATCACTTATTTTAAAAGAGAAACAAAAGCATGTATTTTAGAAACTCAAAATCTTTTCTGAATTCATGGCTTAAAGAATACTATGACTATGAGAATTAAAGATACTTAGAATTGAATAATAATTAAAATAATTATAATACTTATATCTAAATGTGTAAGACACTACTAAAGAAAATCTTTAAATAATGATACCTCCATCATAAAGTTGTTTGGAGAATTAAATGAGTTAATATTTAAGTGCTTGAACATCATCTGGACACAGAGTAAACACATGAGTGTATATAAAAGGTAGACATTTATAGACAAAATAATTTATTAGAAAGCAAAAAAGGACAAATAGAGTTGGGGCAATATTTTCCAAGAAAATTTTGTGAATTGGAACTGAATCAGGAGACTTCAGAGGGGTGAGCAATAAGCTGCAAGTAAGGAAGTCAGGAAGAAGCAAACCACATTTTATCCTAAAAATCTCAGACATTAGGGGCACTAGATATCAATGAAGGCAAGGGTGAGGTAGAGTTAAAAACAAGATGATTGGATGGCAGTCTACACAAAATGTTTGGTCCTCATTTCTCATCTTCACCCATTTGCCATATGACTGCCCCTCTACCCCTCAGCAGAAGACCTTAGGTTTATTTGGAGTTTGAACCAGACAACTGTACATTTGGTAAAATCATGCATATCTCTGAGCAGAAAACTGAGAACCCGAGACTTCTTATCCATCTCAACGAAGAAAATATTGGCTGTTGGGGTTACTGCCCGAGGCAGAAGACTGTAGGAACTGTAACTGAGAAAACTCTGTCTCAAGAGAAAAAAAAGTAGAAAATGTTGAACGCTGGGGGTTACTTATCCATCTCAACGAAGAAAATATTGGCTGTTGGGGTTACTGCCCGAGGCAGAAGACTGTAGGAATTGTAACTGAGAAAACTCTGTCTCAAGAGAAAAAAAAGTAGAAAATGTTGAACGCTGGGGGTTCAACAATTAAATAGTTGAGTCCTTGAAAGACCACCTTAAATACAAGACAACAGAGTTGAAAATCCAACAATGCACAGAACTTCCTATCAACCTTTAATGTAAATATTTTAATGGTGTACATAAAAGTACATGTATCATAACTGTACATGCTGACGAATTTTCAAAGCGAACATCCCTATATAACCACCACCCAGGTCAAAAAACAAACATTAACAGAAATCCAGGGGTTTTTTCATGAACTTAGCATTTTATTTTTAAAATAGATCATAAAGTATGCCTAATACATTGTGGCTTCTTTGGTTCAACATGATGTTTGAAAAATTCGCCTATTTTTTTATGTAACAAAACTTAGATTGTGCCTTCTCATTGCTGAATATTCTAGTGATGCATATATGCCAACTTATTTATTCACTATGTTGTTGTGAACTGTGCTACTACTATAAAAATTCATGTACACGTCTTTTTGTAAACACCTGCATCTATGCTGAGTATAGTCTTCAGAGCAGAATTTATGTTGGGTATATAACTAGGAGTGAAATTTATTGGTAAGGGGATATGTATATGTTCAGATTTTGTGGTACTGCCGAAAAGATTTGCAAAATGGTTAAACTAATTTATGCTCTTACCAGCAGTGGATAAAATGCCCATTGCTGCACACCCATGCCAACATGTATCTCTCCTTTTCATTTTAGCCATTCTGGGGAATAGGTAGCAGTATTGCACTACGGTTTTAATGTGCTTTTCTCTGAAAACTAATGAAGGTAAGCACATCTTCATAAGAATAATGGCCAATTTATATCATGTTTTGTAGAGTGCCTGTTCAAGCTTTTTGTCCATTTTTTAAACTGAATTACCTGCCTTTTCATTACTGTCAGATATTTTTACATATTCTGTCTACAAGTCCTTTGTAGAATATTTCTATATCTGAGGAGATTGTATTGTTTGCATTTTCACACATGCTATTTGATCTACAATAGATTTTTATTTTAATGTAATACCACTTATTTCTTCCCTTTATGGTTATGTGATTTGTGTCTTATTTAAGAAATCTCTGTCTTCTCCAAGGCCATGAAGATATTTTCCTATGCCTTATTTTAAAAAGTTTTATTGTTTTACCATTCACATTTGTATCTACAATCCATTTAGAATTGGTGTTTGTATATGTAGTGAGGTAGAAGTAAAACTTTACCTTTTTAAATAAGGATATCTAATTGACCCAATATCACTGTACTGCAATGTTACCTTTGCCCCCAATCAGGTGACCTTAACTATGGGGCCCTCTACTCTGTGCCACTGATATTTGTTTATCTTTGTACCAATCACACTATCTTAATTACTATAGCTTTATAATAGATATTCTGGCAAACTTCGTTTTCCAAAGATGGCTAAAACATTATCTGTTTTCATAGGCATGTGACCTTGGTACTCATTACACTGAGTGAGTAAGCCTGTGTTCTTCCTTCCTGAATGTAGCCAGGCCTTTGGCAGTGAAACTCTATAACATACAAGGTTAGATTATAAAAATGGCATATGCTTTTGCTTTCTGGGCTCCTCAAGCCACCATGATGGGAGAAAGTAGCCTATGAAGAGGTCCATGTAGAGAGAACTCGGGCCCATAGCCCTGTCTCTAGCCAACAGCTAGCACAATTTCCCAGCAATGAGAGTGAATCATCTTGAGAAGAGATCTTCCAAAACCCAGTTAAACCTCCCCTGCTTGCGCCACATATAAGAGAAAGAAGCTGGCCCTACTGAGTTTTACCCAAATTTTAGATTTGTAATTAAATAAATAACACAACTTTAAAAAAAACCACTAAGTTTTATAGTAATACCTTACAGCAATAGTAACTGAGATAAGTCTCGACATCGAGTATTTAAGTCCTACAAATTTGGTCTTCTCTAAAACTGGCACAACTATTTTGGGACTTACACCACTAAGTTTTATAGTAATACCTTACAGCAATAGTAACTGAGATAAGTCTCGACATCCAGTATTTAAGTCCTACAAATTTGGTCTTCTCTAAAACTGGCACAACTATTTTGGGACTTACATTTCCATACAAACAGTATCAATTTTTTTCAATTTCAATCAAACAACAAAAACTACTACTAAAAAATATACCAAGGTTTTGATTCAGATTATACTGAATCAATTTGAAAAGAGCTGATATCTTAAAATATTTTCTTTTGATCAATAACTGCAATATATCTCCCATGCATTAAAGTCTTTTAAACTTTCTTTCATAAATTTTTTTTAACTCCTCAGACATCTTCCATGTCTTCTAGTAGATATATTCTTAATTATTTGCATTTCTGCATAAGTATAATGGCATTTTTTAAATTATGTTTTTCATTTTTTTGTTGTAGACATATAGAAATACACTGACATTTGCATATTGACTTTTTTCCTAGCAACCTTATTAAATTCATTGTTTGATTATCCTTTTTCGGTAGATTCTATCAGATTTTTTAAAACTTAATCATGTCTTTCCAAATGAAATACTGCCATTTGCAACAACATGGATGGACCTTGAAAGAATAATACTGAGTGAAACGAGTCAGGCAGAGAAAAAGAAATTCCACATGTTCTCACTCATTGGTGGGAGCTAAAAAAAAAAAACAAAAAACAAAAAAAACAAATCAATTCACTCACATACACACACACACACACACACACACAAAAA
>NW_007730071.1:194730-195653 GCF_000696425.1 Galeopterus variegatus
ACTCTAGCTGAAAAATTACACTGTGCAAACTTTCTGCCCACTGGGTACCAAAACTGTTGCAACCAGATCAGCTGCAGACAAAAGCAGCTTTCAAGTGAAATCTTAAATAAGAGGGATCAAGATCCCAAAGCATTTCTTTGAAGAATTTAATTTGGGATAAAATATGGCTTTACCAGTAGGATCCTGAACATAAGACACAATCAAAGCTATGGCTATCCAGAGGTAGAAGTGGTCCAGTCAAAGCAAAAATGAACTAGTTAAGAACAAAGGTCATGACAACAGTCTTTGGGGGATGCTCAAGGCATTTTACTTATTGATCTTCTAGAGGGCCAAGGAATGATAGTATCTGCTTATTACAAGAGTGTTTTGAAAAAGTTAGTCAAAGGTTTAGCAGAAAAAGAGAGAGAAAAAAAAAACTGCCAAGGAAAGCATCACCAGAGAGTTCTTTTACACCATGAAACATCTTCTGCTCGTTCCTCTCATCAAACAAGGGCAATTTTGTGAGAGCTTCTATGGGAAATCATTAGGCACCCATCTTACAGTACTGATTTGGCTCCTTCTGACTTCTTTTTGTTTCCTAGTTTAAAACAAATCTTTAAAGGACACCCATTTTTCTTCAATTAATAATGTAAAAAAGACTGCATTGATGTAGTTAAATTCCCAGGACCCTCAGTTCTTTAGGGATGGACTAAAGAACTACATCCTTACAAAAGTGTCTTGAACTTGATGGAGCTTATGTTGAGAAATAAAGTTTGCATTTTTTATTTTTATCATTTAATTCCATTTTTCCAGGAAATTTTGGAAGTCCCCCATATAATTGTATGATATACATCACTGGTCAACTCCTCTGTCATTATAAATGATTTCTCTTTATAATAAGTAATGCCCCTTGCTTTAAATAATACAATCTTTAAAATTGCTAG
>NW_007730071.1:197316-198504 GCF_000696425.1 Galeopterus variegatus
ATGTGCAGATGTCACCTGACCTTTCTTCACATCACCCTGTGAAAATTAGGGTTCAGAAAACTGGCAGAAACACATGCACATACACAGACACACACAAAATAGCTGCTGCTATTACTATGAATCATCAACTTCATCTCTGACAAAGGAGTTTTGTGTCTTCTTCCAGCAACCATGCAACTAAAGGAGGTTAACTTCTTAGCTTGTAAATATGGTGAAATCCAAACCCTTCATAGACCTTAGCACTTCTGGCAACAAAGATGGGATGCTGACAGAGACATGGCTTTCTGTAGGTGTGTGCTGAAGTAGGCTTCAAGGCAGCTCCACAGAAGGTGCCACAGTTCTTGTTAACTCTCTCCTAGGCAAGGACACTTTATTACCAAACTGGCCATTAGCCTCAGATCTGCCCCACTGTAACAACTACTACTAAGTTTCATCCTGGTTATACAGAAGATTCCTTCTACTTTCAAACAACAGTTATGGAGATGTGCAACTACACTGAGGGTGGAATAAGGGAAATTTATAACCACTAAAGACAGAGACCGGGTGAATCATCAGAACTTTAGCTGATTTGCTTTAGAGATGAAGAAGTAGAGTACATAATTCCTTGTTTAAATGACATGGCAATAGCTAGGCTGTCTGAGGGCATGGCTCTTCTTGCAGTCCATCATGCTAATCTTGGATCCATTCTAAGTCAATAATAAAAGACTTCAGAGTTTTTTGCAGTGGTTCCTGACTGTTATAAGGTGGCTAGCTGTGCTGTGATCCTTGTAGAAACATTTTTTCTAAGACAGACAAATTTCTGTGTATAACCAGAGATGAGGCAATGAGTAAAATTTGGACTCTCACTGCCCTTCAAAAGAAGGTAAAGTGACTTTGTGGGTGGAACTTTGGACAATTTCAATGTACTTGTGTTGTGCCTTCAATATACTGATGCTACGGCTTTAATTTCTAAATGTATAATTGGTATTTATACTTTACAAGTTTGTACCATGTACACTCCTAAATTCCAGCAGTGATAGTGGAACACATAAATTTCTACCTTAAGTGTATCCCGGTCTCCTTTTGTAAGATCTAACAGAAACAGCATAGAATCCCAGGAGGAGAAAGGAAAGTCCTGGCTTTAAGTAGGGACTTAAAGGCAGCAAGGGTAGTAAGAGATGTGATATCTCAGTTCAACAGACATTATGG
>NW_007730071.1:199538-201256 GCF_000696425.1 Galeopterus variegatus
TGCTCACTAAGTTTTGGGGGCACTTTGTAGACAAATTCACAATGCTCAATCCCTCTGACAGTCAAGGAAAAACTGTTGTCTACCACCTCTCCAATGAAAAGTCAGCTTAGTGTCACATTGGACTCTGGGTATTAGACAGTAAACGCCTGACTTGGGTATTCTATATACATGGTCTTTTATATCAGCTAAACCATAGTGAGTATCACCCACAAACCTACATTGAAGCTGATCAGCAAGCTGTGGCATATGTTCTAGTTTGAGGTGTCACAAATGTAATGACTCTTTTGAGCTATAAATCTCAATGACTGATCATTTTGTGGACGGGAGCCTCTGGAAAAGGAAGTCAGCCTCTACTCAGAAACACCCCTTGTTCATTGACTCAAAACAGCTACTATTTGAAAAGCAACTTTTAGCTTACTACTGGCCACTTGTCAAAACCAAAGCCATGACCCATACAGGTCTTGTGACTCTACAAACTGATATTCTCATTTGAGGATGGACCAAGTCAAACTCGCAACTAACTATGTGAGAATCCTTACTTGTCAAATGGAAATGGTATAGTCAAGAACATAAGGGTGGTCATAAGGGATCATCAAGTGTTTAAAGAAACAACACCAGTAGATCATACAGCCCTTAGAAGGTTGTGAAGTTACTGTTGGTTACTCAGAGTAGCTTCTTGGAGAGATTAGTGACATATTATTTATTGCAGCCAGAGGACAGTTATTTCTACAATGAGAGTTATCCAATTAGAAAAGATAGTGCAAAATCTGCCCCTGACATTAGTTGAAATAATCAGTGACACCATTTCATCCCTGGAAAACACTCTGGTCAGTCTCAGTCACTGATCAGCATTGTTATGAGTGACAGAATTGCCCAAAATTTCATCCCCGCAGGCCAAGGTGGAATCTGCAATTGCTAATAAATACCTTCCATTAAAACTGGATTAATACCTCAGGTTAAGTCAATACAGAAACGTTAAGGAGAAAGCCGCTTGATTTTTAAAGATAGACCTTGATGGGCTAAAGGATTTGTTCAGCTGGCTGAGTCTACGACTGTGAGTGTGTGGTTGAGGTCAGCACTGCCAGAGGCCTCATCCTGTGGCTTAGAATTCATTGATATTAGCCTTGATTAAATACTATAAGAAACAAATTGAATGGATTTAGCCCCAACTTCTGTTAGTTATATTAATCACAGTGGCCAACAACTTGTGTACTCATGTAAAAATTTGTCACTGTGACCCTGAAAACTCATCTGTGTCATGTTATGTCTGTGCTGTCTGTNTAATTGGTATTTATACTTTACAAGTTTGTACCATGTACACTCCTAAATTCCAGCAGTGATAGTGGAACACATAAATTTCTACCTTAAGTGTATCCCGGTCTCCTTTTGTAAGATCTAACAGAAACAGCATAGAATCCCAGGAGGAGAAAGGAAAGTCCTGGCTTTTAGTAGGGACTTAAAGGCAGCAAGGGTAGTAAGAGATGTGATATCTCAGTTCAACAGACATTATGGTCATTGAAAAAAGGTTATCAGGAGCTAGAGATTTACAGTGGGTTAACCACTACTGAATTCAGTTGTTGCTCCTATAGTCCTAGCTGTTCCAGACATTGTGATGTAATCAAATCTACTTCACAGACTGATGGCACTACATATGCTGTCTTTTACATTGCCAAAGCCTTCTTTTGTATCCCATTGTCACCCAAGGGCAAAGACCAATT
>NW_007730071.1:202256-207183 GCF_000696425.1 Galeopterus variegatus
CTGTGCTGTCTGTTGAAAAATCTACTCAAGAACAGGCTTAGAGTCAAGGTTTCTGCACATCTTAACATTTGTTTTCTATTTAGCACACGTGTTTTATATTCCTTCTTTCATTTCTTGCTTTCTTTTTTATTATTATTAATCACATTTTTCATATGAATATACTCTTTTATTATTCCTTTATTGGTTACTCTAAAAGTTACAGGATGCAACCTTGACTTTTTACAGCCTAAAATAAGTGATCACATTTACTACTTTTCCATTAATGTTAGAACCATAAAACAATTAATTCCATTTGCAACCTTTTCTGGAGAACCCATTCTCAATATCTGGTAGAAGTGAAGATGTACACAGTAGCAATTCCTCTTCAATGCCTAAATCTAGATCAACTTTTACAGATACACACAAGGAGATACCAATAAGCCTACTCATTACTGCATTGTTTGGATGAAAAAAAGTTGGAGGTAACTCCATATCCACTAGTATGATAATGGATAAATTAATGATGGTATATTCACAAAATAGAATCCTATAGCACAATTAAAATGCATTAGACATAGAGCAACATGAGTCTGAAGAAATAATTTCTGTTAAAGAAGTAGCACAAGAGTATGTAGGAAATGATACATAAATTTTAGAAAGAGATTGTACATAGACAGACACATAAGCCGTAAAGACGTGCAAACATGTGGGAAGGCTACACTCTAACATCAGGAGAGTGGTTACCTGAAAGGAGGGAGGAAGAGAAATGGGATGAAGAAGGGCCTTAAAATGCTTGCAAGGTTTTATGTGTTAAAAATATTGATGCAATGATGCCAAAGTGCTGTTTTAAAAATTTATAATACTTAGGTATATTACTCTTTATATTTTCTGTATATTTTAAATATTTCATAAAGACATATACAAAAACTTTATACAAAATTTTTGAAATGGCACAAAGAGAAGAAAGTCCACCAGCAAGTGTAGTTGCCATATTGGGTGTTAATATAAATTGATTTTCTCAATATTTAGGCAAAACTTCAGAAGCTCCGATAATAACTAAATATTCTGTAGCTTTGGACATCGCGAGGCAAACAAATATTTGATTCTTAATCATAACCTGAAATAAAAATGTTGAATATCAATTATCTTCATTTGCTTCATGAAAAGGAATAGACATACCCATTCATATATTAATAACCAATCTACAAAATTTACCTTTCCCAATCTAAACTGAAAAATTTGTGTGTATATATGTGTGTGTATATATACATGTATATAATATATATCCAAACAGAAATCTACAGTTCACCAATATACACATATACACATTTCATAAAAGATAGGTAATATTTGACCATTTTTGTTTTAATTTGCTCTTCATAACACCTACAACATTTATTTATGGGCCTGGCAGTTTGTTGGAAAGACCAGAGGAAAAAAGCAGAGGACAGTTATTTCTACAATGAGAGTTATCCAATTAGAAAAGATAGTGCAAAATCTGCCCCTGACATTAGTTGAAATAATCAGTGACACCATTTCATCCCTGGAAAACACTCTGGTCAGTCTCAGTCACTGATCAGCATTGTTATGAGTGACAGAATTGCCCAAAATTTCATCTCCGCAGGCCAAGGTGGAATCTGCAATTGCTAATAAATACCTTCCATTAAAACTGGATTAATACCTCAGGTTAAGTCAATACAGAAATGTTAAGGAGAAAGCCGCTTGATTTTTAAAGATAGACCTTGATGGGCTAAAGGATTTGTTCAGCTGGCTGAGTCTAGGACTGTGAGTGTGTGGTTGAGGTCAGCACTGCCAGAGGCCTCATCCTGTGGCTTAGAATTCATTGATATTAGCCTTGATTAAATACTATAAGAAACGAATGGATTTAGCCCCAACTTCTGTTAGTTATATTAATCACAGTGGCCAACAACTTGTGTACTCATGGAAAAATTTGTCACTGTGACCCTGAAAACTCATCTGTGTCATGTTATGTCTGTGCTGTCTGTTGAAAAATCTACTCAAGAACAGGCTTAGAGTCAAGGTTTCTGCACATCTTAACATTTGTTTTCTATTTAGCACACGTGTTTTATATTCCTTCTTTCATTTCTTGCTTTCTTTTTTATTATTATTAATCACATTTTTCATATGAATATACTCTTTTATTATTCCTTTATTGGTTACTCTAAAAGTTACAGGATGCAACCTTGACTTTTTACAGCCTAAAATAAGTGATCACATTTACTACTTTTCCATTAATGTTAGAACCATAAAACAATTAATNGGGAAAAAAGATGTCATTAACCAGGTATCTATATTTTCCCTTTACTTTTGTACTTTCTTAGCAAGTCTTTTTATTTAATTAAAACACAAAACAAAGAAAATCACTTCGTGGTTTGAAATCACAAACAGTCAAGGAAAATCAGTAGGATTGCAATCAAGATTCTATTACGTTTTACTCCTGGAATTCCACCTACATAAAGTATAAAGTTATTTAAATTCACATTTTAGTAAATTTGTTAAAATTATTCAGAAGCTTTATTAGGATGTGATGGTTGAACATTATCAATTATACTATTATACTATACAGAGTAAGTAACATGACAGTAAATTAGATTAAAATTTTAACTTTCAGACTAATTTCTGTATTCCCTTTGAAAATATTTAGTGCTGTTTTTGTTTACATACTTTTTAATTAAATTTTTTTTCTCTCCCTAAACACTGTTGTTACATTTAAGAATAGTCTGTATATTCATCTAATTCAGCTTCTGAGTGTTAATATTACATAGTGTGATTTCAGCATATTTATTCATTCCCATAGAATTAAATACTTCAATTGTCTTCAACTCCCTGCTGTCACAAACAAGGTTACCTTAAACATCCCAGCATATGTACCCTCGAGGTCCTATGATAGAGTGTCTCAGGAAGTATATATCCTAGAAAGAGATTGCTAGGGCTTTGGGATTTAGCATACTTTTGTTTACTATTTCTCCAGGTTCTTCTCCAGAATCTATCAGGTTACATCACCACCACAATGTAATAGTTCCATTTTCTTCATGTAGCAGCTTATACTTTCTAATATTCATCAGACTAATTTCTCTGGTTCAACATGTCCTTCCAGAACTATGCAATTCCCCAATCAAGAGTCATAAACGTGAAAAGGCCTTATAACTGCCTCAACATAGCAAGTGATGCTGCATGACTTCTGAAGCTGGGTCATAAAGCGTGAGTGTGGCTTCTTCTGGGATCTCTCTCTCTCAGAACGCTTGCCTTCAAACTCAGTCACCATGTTGTGAGAAAGCACAAGCCAGATGGAGAGGTCATGTCTGGGTGTTCTAGCAAACAGCCAGTATCAAAAGCTAATATTTGAGTAAACCAGCATTCAGGTGATTCCATCCTCCATACTTTGACCACTCTGAGAGGAGCAAGCCTTGCCCAAATTGCATCTCCATGAGCAAAATAAATTTTCTACTATTTTAAGCCACTAAGTTTTGGGGTGGTTTGTCATGCAGCAACAGATAATTGGTACACCTCACATTACCACAAACACTTGATATTATTAGCTGGCTTTCAAAATTTTGCCATGCTGGGAAACATAAAGTAGTACCATAATGCTTTATTTTGTATTTCTCTAATTTCAAATGTAACTGAGCATTTCTTCACATAATTCTTAGCTATTTGGGATCCTTTTTCTGTGTATGTGAACTGCCTATTCTTATTTCTATTAGGCTTCCTGAAATTTTGTGTAGATTTTCCAAGAATTCCTTATTTATTCTAAATATTAATCTCTTGGATTTAGATATCTGTTACCCACCTATTAATGTTATCTATAGTTGCCTTCATAAAACAGAAATCCTTGGCTTGACATAATCTAATACATAAATTTTCGCTTTGTGTTTTATACTGTTGCAATCTTGTTTAACAAACATTTTCCACCTCTCTATCACAAAAATATTCTTTCATTTTTAACATTAACTGTTAATCTAATCACATTTTATTAACCTGGAAATCACCTTTGTACATAATATGAGATAGAAATCCAACTTCATTTTTCACAAATAGAGAACCGAATTTGCCATGACATCGACTGAGCAATTATCCTTGCAGTGCCTCTTTTATCACATAGTAAGCTCCTTTATATAATCTGTTGCTGAGTTCTCTATTCTGTTACACTGGTTTATTAATCTGTACTGAGGAAATGCTATGCTTTTAATGTGTACTAGACCCTTTTAGCTATCCATGCCCTTATTCTCAAATGTAAATTTTATAATCAATTTGTAATTTACTAAAAAAAAAAATTATTGCCATACTATTGATTATACTTGCATTGAATTCATAGATTATTTGAGAAAGATATCACATATATGAAGATAGTCATTTCATCCATTAACATGGTACATCTTTCAATTTATTCAGTCTTTCTTAATACTGTTGTAAAGTTTTAAAATTTTTCATGAAGTTCTTGAGCATCTCTGTTAAATGAGTTCTTGCATTTAGTTTTGCGATCACTTTTTACTTTATTATCCAATTTAAATGTAGATTATTTTTCTTGAATATTTGTATTTATTCTAATAGTTTAGTTGTTTTACTTTTTGTTTCATCTTTATTTTATATTTATTTATTTTATGCTATTCATTTAGACATAATTAGTAGATAATAGCTCTCTTGTAGGCACTTCCAGTGCACAAATCTTTATTCATTCATTAAAAGAAATTATTAGAGCCAGCCTGTGGCTCACTTGAGAGAGTGTGGTGCTGATAACACCAAGGCCGTGGGTTCGGATCCCTATATAGGGATGGCCAGTTAGCTCACTTGGGAGAGTGTGGTGCTGACAACACCAAGTCAAGGGTTAAGATCCTCTTACCGGTCATCTTTTTATTTAAAAAAAAGAGAGAGAAATTATAGTCATATTCTATTATTTTATATGAAAATGTCAGTATGTACTAACTGC
>NW_007730071.1:207952-209076 GCF_000696425.1 Galeopterus variegatus
TAAGAAATATTATACTGCAGTAGACAAATCAATGGTTTTAGAGTCACATACAACAGATATTATACTCAACCTCAATTCAGCCACCTGAATGCATACATATGTGTGTGTCGGGGGGGTTATGTGTGTGTATGTTTAGCATACATGTCTTTGGAAAAGTTACTCATTCTTTCTAATTTTAATCATCTTCTGTAAAATAAAACAATAATATCTATATTTTGCGTGGTTGTGAAAATTGAATATATGTACAATTTCTGGTACATAATAGGTGCCCAGTAGAGAACACACATTGGTTTCATAATTTATAAAATGAGAGGATTGCAATAGATTGTTATTTGCAAACTTTACTATGCCTTGCATAATCTGTAGGGTGTAAAACATAGATTGCTTGTCCAGAGTTTCTGATTCAGTAGGTCTGGAAATAAACAGGATGTCCACATGCAAAAGAATAAAGTTGGACCCTTATCTCACACCATATTCAAAAATTAACTGCAAAATGAATAAAGATCTAAATGTAAGGCCTGAAACTATAAAACTCCTAGAGGAAAAAAACATAGAGAGAAAGCCTCCTGACACTGGACTTGACAATTATTTCTTGGATATGACACCAAAAGCATAGGCAATAAAGCAAAAATAGATAAATGGACTACATCAAACTTAAAACTTTTGGTACAGTTAAGGAAAAACAATCAACAAAGTGAAAAGGAGTATCATCCACCCTAAAGAAACACGGAAACCCTGTCATACGGTACAATATGCATGAGACTTGAGTATATTATGCTAAGTGAAATAAGCCATTCACAGAAAGACAAATACTGAAACAGTCCAATTTTAAGAGGAATCTCAAGTAGTCAAACACCAAGAAACAGAAAGTAGAATGATGGTTGCCAGGGGCTGGAGAGAAGGGAAAAAGGAGAGTTGTTAAATGGACATAGAGCTTCAGTTCCTCAAGATAAAAAGTTCTAGATACCTGTTGCAAAACAATGTTCATATAGTTAACACTACTGTACTGTACACTTAAAAATGTTTAAGATGTATATTTTTAGATGTATTTGTGTGTACATATAGGTGTGTACAAGTCACATTTGCATATATTTTTCTAAAGATATGGTTATTACAGATTAAAT
>NW_007730072.1:0-19997 GCF_000696425.1 Galeopterus variegatus
AATATTTCAGGTTGATATGATGTGTGGCTGTTCTGGCAGTGTTATCTGAAGAGAGGCGGCTATGTTAAGAGGCTCATGACATGCTCGGATTGGGCAGTTTTCGTCTTCCAAATCAAAGTGTTATTTTCTTTCACCAACTGCAATTTGTAGTTCAATGAACAAGAAGGAATTTTATTTTAAATCCTTTTTTTCTTTTTCTTTTTCTTTTTTTTTTATTTTTCCTTCTTTGAAAACTCTTAGAATGTGCAGCTCTCAGCCCCAAGCATATAGACATTTTTTAAAGTAAAGCCAGATAATTAGTAATAATAATAATAATAATTTTTTAAAAATCAGAGAAGCACCCTTTCTGTGCTTTACAGGAAAGTTGCCTGAGACTGAAACTCCCTTTGAGGGATTCACTCATCCATCCTCCTGACTTCGGGAAAGATGAACTGACTATACAGCTGGCTGAATTCCACTTCACAGAACCTTCAAGAACCTCTTTGCCTCCCCGCTTCTGTGTCATCGGTTTTGGCTGATCCTCTTTGGAGTGAGCACTGGATGACTCCACATGTCCCAGCATCCCATCCTT
Source organism: Galeopterus variegatus (assembly GCF_000696425.1). Taxonomy (NCBI): domain Eukaryota; kingdom Metazoa; phylum Chordata; class Mammalia; order Dermoptera; family Cynocephalidae; genus Galeopterus; species Galeopterus variegatus. Next base: position 572 of record NW_007730072.1, read on the forward strand.
GGTTCTGATGTGATAATTAAGTGATAGGATAACACTTTGAGATGTTACCTCACCTCCCTGTGACCTCCCCTGTTCCACCTGTTGACAAGGGGCCACCTTTAACCCCAGAGCAAGAGAACAATGATGCCACATTGTCAACTTCTAAGTGTGGAGATTTCTGGTGTAAGAAAATGTAAGAAAAGGAGTTTGCCTCAGGGGAACCATTTCTGCCTTAATTGCCTCCCCTCTATATAAAGGAGAGGAAGAAAAGAGTCAGGAGAATCCAGGAAGCAGAGATACGGGTCTGCGTTTGTGTCATGCCCCAGATTATTTGGAAGAGGAGAGTAGAACGAGAACCACTGATATCCAGGATTCAGAAGAAGATCTGTCTTACTGGACCCACGTGGAGAAGCAGTCTTCAGAATTATTTTAAGTGACCTTTGTGCCTTTGGGCATGTGGACAACAAAGCAGAGATGCTGTAGGGGTATGTTGGGGCACAGTGAGGATTGCTGCCTGCCCCTTAGTCTTCCCAGGTCACGGAAAGACTGAGACGCTCATGATCTCCAAGCGCATGGGAAGGGTGAGGAGAAGCTGTGAAAGGGCTGGTGGATGCACAGGAACCAGGGAGTCTGATCAAGGAAAATGAAAAGTAACCCCATGAGCCTGGATGGTGGAGGCTCCAGCAAAACCAAAAATACTTCAGCAAATGAGGTTGAGATAGGATAGGGATGATTGAACACCTCGTATTGGGGACAGGGTGAAAGGGGCTCCCCTGAAGACCAGATATTCATGCTACATCTCAAAGGATGACAGAGTAACACCAAGACAGCTGGACCCTGAGGAATGAACAGCCCCCACCCATGACTCCATGGTGGGGGACTATTGTAAAATCACCCTTCTCCCAGCTAAAAATCAGTGCTGAGGAGGAGGGGAGGAGAAAAAACCTGAAAGGGAGGGTTTGGGGTTTGTTTGTTTGTTTGTTTTGCATGGGGACCTTGTTGTTACAAGGCCACGTTCTAACCAAGTGAGCCAACTGACCATCCTGGAGGATTTTGCATGGGGACCTTGACCTTGTTGTTACAAGGCCACGTTCTAACCAAGTGAGCCAACTGACCATCCTGGAGGATTTTTTGAAATCCAGAGTGTAGCTGAATTCTAACCCCATTTGCCTGAGAAGATACTACGTGAGACTAAACTTACCTGAAAGTGGCTGGATTAAGTTTCTGCACCAGGTGGAATGAGGGCTTAGATTGAGAAAATTAAATTGCTTTTTAGGAAAATGAAGAAACTTATTTTTGTTCAGCTGAGCTTGCGTCAGTGAAAATTCCTATCCAACAAGTGAGCTACATTCCGTGGAGACACTTATATTACATACTGTTAAGAAACGATGTAAATAAGGATTTCCCACAGAATCATTTGAGCTCCCATCATTAGCACTAAGCCCAGCAGTTCTCTGTGCCCTAAAGAAATCTGAGTGACTCAAATAAATTCTTCCACTCTGCGCTAGGATTGCTACAGGAGATAAAAGTTTCAGCTTCAGCTTGGCTAGCTGCAAGGCACCATCTCATTAAGATTCTTTCCCCAATTAATTATGCAAATTGTTATTGATTATTAATTAGAACATTTAGTGATGTTATTAAGAACTTGGGAGATAAATCTTTTTGACTTGTATTTAACTGGTAGATTGTATAAGCAATAAAGAGTACATGAGCAATAGCTGCATAATTACATTTTATGAATAGCAGAAACCTGTAAGGGATGTGGGGAAATTTAATTGACATTTAACAAGATAACTACAGCAAATTAATTAGGAATTATCTGCTAAAATATGAATTAACTTCTAATAATATCTTAACCAGTTACTCTATGATGCTAGCATTTTCTTATTGTTGCTAAAATACCTAAATAAAATATCCTGCTAGTTAAGACAATAGTGCTAATTTGTCTCCCGATCAAGCAAGTTTTATTGAGATTTATGGTGTAATCAGGACAAAAAGAAGTGTGGTATGTAGTTTCTGTTGTCATGAGATCCATGGCGCGGTTGGAAGGAAGAACCCAGCACAAGGGCCTGGTAGGAGCGAGAGCTTTAATGTGATTTCAAACCTCACTCACTTTACCTCTTAACACCTCCTTTTTCTCACTATGAAATAGGGAAGGATAACACCTAGCTCAAGGTTTGTTGTACAAATGCCTACGTCAGTGTCTGGCTTAGGAATCATTCAATAAATATTAGCTTGGTTCTAATCTTACTGTGAGGTTCTGAGAAGAAAATAGAATCAGCAAAAGCAAAATCAATTCACACACATGCAAAAGGAGGTGTTCTGCAGGTTGTTGTGCGAAGCAGTGTTTGTAAACCTAATCCCTGGAATGATCTCACGTCCACCCAAGAGGCGTGTAAACAGTGATGTTATAGGATAGTATGCACCAGTTAACCACCGTGAGGCTCATGCCGGTGGGTGGACATGCACAGACATCCAGCAGTTTTACAAAATATAAATGTATGATGCCCTTTATATTTAAAAATGGGCACGTACAATATAAATGCTACATATTCTCTATGATGCTAGTGTTTTCTTATTGTTGCTAAAATACCTAAATAAAATATATATATGCTACTTGGGCAAGGGGGAAGGACCAGAATTGGAGGACATGGTCAAAGAGGACCTTAGCCATGTCTATAAAGTTCATTTTTAAAGGACATGTCAATTGTACCACTTGTGTAATTAAAACTTATTATAAAAAAGAAATGGGGTCAGAATGCAGGTAAGCAGGAGAGTGGTTTGGAGGGCCATACGGGATAGGTAGGATACCAGTGGGGAGTGGGACAGGCAGAGAATATGAGCCGATTGCACACCTGCTGAATGCACGGGCAGAGGCAGGGAGGCTGGAGGGAGCCTAGCGGAGGTGGGGTAGGATACCAGTGGGGAGTGGGACAGGCAGAGAATATGAGTCAATTGCACACCTGCTGAATGCACGGGCAGAGGCAGGGAGGCTGGAGGGAGCCTAGCGGAGGTGGAGGACAGCCTGATGGCTTTAGCCGAGAAATATGAAGAAGTGATTGAATAGAATAAAAGGGGCCTAATATGCAACCAGGCAGAGGAGTTCATGTCTGGGGAGGAGGCAGGAGAGGAGGGGTGAGATCCAAGGAGATCTTTAAAAGATTTACTTGACAAACTGATAGATGAGAAACAGGAAGACCCCGGTGGGTTGTTGAAGGCATCCGGGTGTGCAGAATTAAGTGCCTGAGCTGTGGAAATGGGGAGGGAAGGGAGCCATTTGGAAGCGCACCATGGCAGGGGCTGATGAAGGGGACAGGTGAGTTAAAGACAATTTCCAACTGTCTAGCCTAGGATCCTGGAGGTGCAGGGGGTCATAGCTCAGACAAAAACGTGATTTGGGATCACACTGCAATGCTAATGATGAAAATAAAAGGGTTAGACTTTAAAATGTGGAATTCTAGATGACGGATGGACACCTGTGTGGAAATGGCCTATTGCTGAGTTGCGTAGGTGAGTAAGATGTTCACAGCCGAAGTCAGGAGACTGACAAACGTGAGTGGAGTGAGCGTGGGTGGGGTAGGGCGGAGCGGGGAGGGGGCTCGCTTGCTGAGAAGTTCAACATTCACCTTTGAGTCTCCCCCATCAGATGCTATTTACCAGGTGCAGGTACCTCTAAAAGAATATTACAGCCACACCGCTGAGACCTCTTTCTTGCTACAGAAATAAGTTTTAAAACTCAGGGAGGCCCCAAGGGCTGGCCAATCAATCAAGGGACAAAGTTATGTCCATGATGTCCTACGAATGCCTTTCCCTGGCAATCTGCATTTCACTCTGCTTTCCTGTCTCAATAAACCGAGAGTTGACTGAGACGCTCATGATCTCCAAGCGCATGGGAAGGGTGAGGAGAAGCTGTGAAAGGGCTGGTGGATGCACAGGAACCAGGGAGTCTGATCAAGGAAAATGAAAAGTAACCCCATGAGCCTGGATGGTGGAGGCTCCAGCAAAACCAAAAATACTTCAGCAAATGAGGTTGAGATAGGATAGGGATGATTGAACACCTCGTATTGGGGACAGGGTGAAAGGGGCTCCCCTGAAGACCAGATATTCATGCTACATCTCAAAGGATGACAGAGTAACACCAAGACAGCTGGACCCTGAGGAATGAACAGCCCCCACCCATGACTCCATGGTGGGGGACTATTGTAAAATCACCCTTCTCCCAGCTAAAAATCAGTGCTGAGGAGGATGGATGAGTGAATCCCTCAAAGGGAGTTTCAGTCTCAGGCAAGTTTCCTGTAAAGCACAGAAAGGGTGCTTCTCTGATTTTTAAAAAATTATTATTATTATTATTACTAATTATCTGGCTTTACTTTAAAAAATGTCTATATGCTTGGGGCTGAGAGCTGCACATTCTAAGAGTTTTCAAAGAAGGAAAAATAAAAAAAAAAGAAAAAGAAAAAGAAAAAAAGGATTTAAAATAAAATTCCTTCTTGTTCATTGAACTACAAATTGCAGTTGGTGAAAGAAAATAACACTTTGATTTGGAAGACGAAAACTGCCCAATCCGAGCATGTCATGAGCCTCTTAACATAGCCGCCTCTCTTCAGATAACACTGCCAGAACAGCCACACATCATATCAACCTGAAATATTATCATCCCACTGAAAGGATGATTGCTTATCATTTTTTATGAAGCATCTGCCCCTTTCTGTTATCAACAACAAGGTTTACCCCTTCTTTCCTGCTTATTCTTCCTCCTGGCTCTTATCACAGGGGAATTGCTTTTCCACCATGACCCTTCTCACAGAGAAGATCTGCTTCTTGTGTCCAGGATAACAGAATAAGATGAAACAGGAGGAGTCTATCTCACAAGCTCTGAGTGGACTGCCACTCAGTTCAGCACCAGCACACTGGACAGCAGCCTGGGAAGCCCCACTGGAGATCGTCTTGCCCATCTTCTGTCTTCTGGCAAGATGCTCTTCAACTCAACCAAGAGAGGTCCCTCCCTCACCCTGACAGTCTCTAGGGAAGGACACTTCTTAGCTTCCTGCTATTGGTCATGACAGTGTCTTATATTTGGAATATTCGTCAAGATTGCTTGGTGACTGATTGGTGGGAAGCAATGTATGCCTAATACAAGTAATAGACACTTAATAATTTTTAAGCACTGTGCTAAGAATTGTATCTGCATCATCTCATGTATAATCCTCCCCATTATAAAGATGAGAACACTGAGGCTATCTAGAACAAATAACCATCAGGGAGCAGAGCCAGCATTAAAGCCAGGACGTCTGACCCCAGAGCCCCTCATGCTTAACGACTGCACTACATATTACAAGGACACAGGTGTTGTTGCTTTTCCATTTAGATTCTTCTTTTTTTAGTTGAAACTTTGCGTCTGACCCCAGAGCCCCTCATGCTTAACGACTGCACTACATAGTACAAGGACACAGGTGTTGTTGCTTTTCCATTTAGATTCTTCTTTTTTTAGTTGAAACTTTGTATTCGGGTTCTCCAGAGAAACAGACTAACGGACTATGTGTATGTGTGTGTTTATGTTTATTATAAGGAATTGGCTCATATGACTACAGAGACTAAGTCCCAAGATCTGCAGTAAGTAAGCTGGAGACCCAGGGGAGCCAATGATGTAAGATCCAGTCCCACCGCCAGCAGTCTTGAGATCCAGGAAGAGCTGATGCTTCAGTTTGAGTCCAAAGGAAGGGGGAAAAAAAAAAGAAATATCCCAGCTCCAAAGCAGTCAGGCAGGAGGAGCTCGCTCTTACCCAGGGAGGGTCAGCCTTTTTGTTCTATCGAAGCCTTCAGCTGATTGGATGAGTCCCACACACATTAGAGAGGGCAGTCTGCTACTCTGTCTACCCACTCAAATGTTACTCGGAAACACCTTCACAGACAAACCCAGAATAACGCTTGACCGGATGTCTAGGCACCCCATGGCCAGTCAAGTTCACACATAAAATTAACCATCATACCCATATTGTTCCCTAGAATTGCTTTGATGGATAGGGGATGTGAACATTTTTGTCCCCTCCCTCTGAATTTCTCTTCTTGGAAAGGAAGGTGACCATGGGAAGTTAGACTAGGAATCCAGGCCACCTTCATTTGGCAACCTGGTCCCAGAAGTTGTCCAGCACAGACCACGTGATCCTCTTTCAGGGCTGCGCCAGGGAGACTCCTGTATTGGATGTGACCCTAGATGAAATGGTCAAGAATTTTGCAGCTCTAAGATTCTTTACAAGTTTGCTCCTTCTGAACCCTTTTCCTTCTTATGGTGATAAAGAAAGCTTCAGAGCTCAGTGAGGACGAGGCATTAGTTTTGGCCATTCAACTTCCTCCCTGAACTAGAAGGGTATTTTCTTAATGGTATGATAGAATGCAGTGTCTAAGAACACAGCCCTTGTCATCAGTCAGAGCCGGGGCAAAATTCCAGCTCTGCCAACTACCAGATATGTGACCTTGGGCAAGTTAGTTCCTTAACCTCTTTAAGACTCACAGGATTGTGACAAAGATAAATATGTTAGTGTATAAGTAGCACTTACGATGGTGTCTGCCAGGTGGCTAGCATCTCATAAACAGTTACTGATACAGTGATAACAGCAGGCAGGTCCATTCCACCTGTATCAGTCACTGCCTGCATCCCATCAGGCGAGGAGGTCCTTTGTCGCCACCCAGTGGCCACTGATTGCACTACACCGCACAGGTCAACCTACCCAAACGGAGTTAAATCCAAGGGCCAGCCAACAGACGCCTAAAGGAAAGAAAAGGCAGAGAAAAGATGACATGCCCGTGAAACTACCATCTTCACCCACTGAAGTTTGAGTTTTAGCTTCCCGCTGCTCGGTGACAGGAGTTGCCTCATCAAGAAAGCATCAATGCATGCACAACGAGATGAAGAACATTTTTTGTTATAAACTGGAAAGTTTATTTTATTATTTTCTAAGAATCTATTTACAAGATTAGCAAAATGTATGGAAAGGTGGGTGGAGAGATAAGCATGTGTTTAATTAAAAGTACCATAGACCAATGCAAGTGGAAGAAAAACCTTCAGTGACTCTGATTGTCTGGAGCTCCACACAAGGTTTTCAATAAAATCCAGGCCAAAGTGCCACAGGCATACTGTGTTGAAGGTTTTAGCAAACCCGAGTAGAGCAAGCTGCAAACTCACCTCGCTTCCTTTCCTCCCTGGCCCCAAAACTCCACAGAGACATCGTTTAGAAAAAAATTTTTTTAAAAATTGGTGAGGCAGTCTCCTTCCATTTCTCCACATGTCAAAGTGAAGTCCAACAGAAAGCAATTAACAGATGTCTGCCCAGCAGAGAGAGTGGGAGTGCCAGGCGGCAATGAGCACAGGCATATCTTAGCATATCACAGGGTGGCCCCATTTACTCCCCATTACCCAGCTAAAAATAGCCTCTCTGCTTTCTTAGCTTTCTGTCTTTATTAGCATCAGTCCCAACAGGTTAGCTCTTTCCCCTTGAAAGCTTCCTTAAACAAGTGGCAAGTGGGAAAACTAAATTTGGACTCTGCTCAGGTGCATGTTTCCCCAGGGAATTTCTACCCTCTCCCTGCAGGTGAGCTAACACCAACTATTCCAAAAATTTGCCCCCAAACCCACCCAGCCAGCCCCCATCCCAGAGCCAGGAAAACAACCAAACTGTCTCTGGGGAGGGACCAGGGAGCTTGTAGGGAAGAGATGTGTGGTTAGATCACAAGGCTTTATTTGTGACATTAAATGAGCAAATCATAAAGCATCTAAACGATTAATTTCTCACCAGAGCTGTCAGTGAGTTGTCACCAACTGACAGTTCTGTCATAAGTGTCACTTATAATGTCACAAGTCTATTCCCCATCAATGTCATTAAACAATTATATTTGGTTTAGAAAAAGAAAGGGGAGGGCAGGGGGATGGGTGGAAAGCCATATGTAATGCTTAAGCAGTTATATACTTCGCTCTTCCCAGATGGCAATCCCCGCCAACAATTAAATCTTACTTGATTTGTTCATTTAGGCAAATTGTCAATTATTTGGAGGCGTCAGCCTGGGTAACTTTTTCCTCTCCACTGGCAGCAGCCACAGTGCCCTGCCAGGATTGATATCAACAGGATGGAGCCAGAGCTTTGGTAATTAGCCCTCTCAGCACCCCAGCCTGCAGCTCCACTCTCCCTGTCTGTGCTCAGACTGGTGTGTTTGCTTTGTCAGCGTTTGGCGTATGGGTGAGACCACTAATTCTGTGAACTATTCGAGTAAAGATTGCTCTTCTAATAAGTATGCCCTTCCTTCTCTCTTTTTTAAAATTTTAGTAAATGCAACTTGTTATGTGCCTTTCCTTTGTCTTACTCTCTCCTATCTTTGTTTTTCTCCATGTGATGCTGGGCCACTTTTTTTCCCCACTGATTCCTCAGGTATCTACTGTGTGTCTGTAAGACGAAAAGTCTGTTTCAATGGGGACTTTCACCAGAATGACAATGTAAGTGATCCTTTCTGCTTACTATGTGGCATCAATAGAAAAACGTGTAGGTGTGCAGGGAGGGGGTTAGAGTGGGTGAGGATATAAGACCGGAGCTAGGGAGGATGAAAAACAGAAAGACAGAGGACATTCTGGAAGTCCGTAAAGAGATTCCCTTCTGGAATAGGGTGTCTGGGGTCGGGCCTGAAAAGGGGAAGTTTCTTTAAAGAGTACCAGGGAGCAGGCCAGGGAGGGCCTGCACCATTATCAAACAAGAGACCCTTGTACAGAATGTGGTTTGGACAATTGTCATTTAAGCTTTGAGTCTTCATATAGATCTGACCCAATCCTGGTGGGCTCCAGAAACCGATGCATAACCGTGCCTGGCTCGATTTTATGACTTTGTCTTCTTGTTGGCACCTGGGGTGGACATCTGTTGCTTTCGCCTGCCAGCATCTTTCCTCTTCCGTACAACAGGCTCCTGTTTGTTTTTCCTAGTGGAATCGTTCCTTGCTGACTCTCAGACTATGTCCTGTGGGTAGGGCCGACCCCACTCCTGGCTCCAGGAGTGAGCGCCCGGCCGAGGCATGGTCAGCGAGAGCATCCTGTCCCCCTGGCCACCATAACTAGTCCAGAGAGGGAAGTTCCTAGTGGAATCGTTCCTTGCTGACTCTCAGACTGTGTCCTGTGGGTAGGGCCAACCCCACTCCTGGCTCCAGGAGTGAGCGCCCGGCTGAGGCATGGTCAGCGAGAGCATCCTGTCCCCCTGGCCACCATAACTAGTCCAGAGAGGGAAGATGGCCCAGATTGACCCAATGGGAGCCCACCCTGAATTTTCCAGCCACTGTCTTGCCACCATGGGCGAGAGCCTGCCGGAAGATGAGGCCGGCACAGGAGGGCAGACTGCACGCAGGTGCCTCAAGTGCGAGTGATCCTCAGCTTTTTGATCAGATCGACTGATAAACTTCCTCCTCACTTCAACTTGGTCAAAATGGGTTTCTCTTACCTGCAATGAGGAGAACAATAACTAATGCAGATTTGTCTCTTCTCTCAGTTCTCCAGTTCCTCCCTCTTGTGCACAATTTGTCTGAGGGTCTGTTTCTTCCTTCGTTGCAGGTTCGTCGTGGTTTGGTAAACCCTCCAAACGCTCTCCCCACCCCCACCCATTGACCCATGGCGGCGGAGGGCTGGGGATGAGGGATTACCGTCCAGCGAGCTTTTTGAAATCCTATGCCGGCATTTGGAAGCTTTCTCGCTGGCCGGCTGGATTGAAGCCCACTCTTTAAATTCAGCTCTGAGTGTGGCTGAGACACATGTAAATATTACTCAAGTGTCCCTTACAATCTTAGCAATAATTACACGGAGAAAGAAAGATGAAGGAAGGGAGGGAAGAAGGGAGGGGCAGAGTGGTGTCAGTGCAGGGCGTGGACCGCTGTCTCTTGCCCACACATCCCATGTAAACACAATGTCATGATGTCATGATGTCATGTTGCCCCTTCCTGGGGCCACAAGTGCTTAAGATGTCTCAAGCTGGCGTGTTGAGAACAGTGTGAGAACCTGGCTTCCACGACCGTCTTAAGCCCTGCTCATCTTGAAATGGTTGTGCTCTCAAGGTCTCTCTCTTTCTTTCTCAGATATTCTCTCCCTTTGTGCTCATGCTTAGCCCCATTCATTGAATACCAGTTTCCATTCCCAACGCCACCCCCAGCATCACGTCACCTCCTCCCCACTATTATCCCTTCTACTCTGCCTCAGGCTCCAGGGGGTCCCCAGCCCTTACTAGATGGCATTTGTAAAACCACCATTGTTACCTTACATAGAGAGAATCACTGCACATACTCCAAGGGGGCGTGGAACAACACCCACCTGGGGTGCTGTGGGTTAATTGATCACACCTGGCATAGCATTTGGACAAAGTCTATTCACTGCCAAAGGGAAACCTGGCAAAAAGTGGAAAACTGAATCCATCAGGTGCCTGCTCTGTCCACAACACCACTCCTGCCAGTGATGTTCCACTGAATTGACAGCTTTTCTGGCCAAATCGATTGGTTCTTTTTGTCACCTGGTAGACTCAGAAATAGTTCTCCCTTGAGCTCTTTAGTTTGCAAAAGATAAACAAGTATATACTGAACTGAAAGACAATAGAGTAGAATAAACATGTGTGTTGTCTAGCTGCATTTTGCAAACAGAATCAGAGAGAAAAAGGATCAAGGGAGAAAAAAACTGGGAAGAAGGCAGGGAGAAAGAAAGAGAATGAGAGAGGGAGTGGGGAGAGGGAGACGGCAGGAGTGGCAGATGCACCTGGACCACCCCAGCTGTGCTGTCCTGGAAGCCCAGGTTTACCCTGCCCTGGCAGCTGTAGTTGGGGTCCAGGTGTTTCTGGAACATTAAAGTGATTCTGTGGTTGATATCAGAACTAATGCCAGGGAGAAAAATCTAAATTACATCTTAAAGGATTCTACCTTTTTATCTTTTAACCTTAGGCCTTCCCAGCCATGCAGAAAAATCAATCTTGGCTAATCCACTGACCAAGAAAAAGGGAAAAGAACAGATGAAAACATTGCATTAAGCAAGTGCTTGATGCTTAAAGAGGTATCAGAGGGAAGGTGGTCCGAGAGCACACCAGTAGGGATTCAGGCTCAAAGGGCTGAATTTAGGGACTGCTTATGCATGTCCCATGGCTGGTCATTAGCCAGGGAAACAGAGGATAGAGTTACTTTACACTTTAGCTTGTAGATCTTAAACCAACAGCAAAGCGTGGCTTTGCCGAGGCCATGATTTCTTGACACCTCTTTGCTGAGAGCTGGAAAAACTGATTTTTTTCCTATCCTTGGTAGAATGTGACCATTTCATAAGCATTAACTGGAGAAATCAAAATAGAGTTGCTGTTACCTGTGATGTAATAAAGAATATATCTAGTTTTTTTTCCTATTTCCTGGCACAGAACTTCAAAAACCCTTGGGATTTAAATTTCCTGAGTGATAGGAGTGTGTCATTACTCACAAAGAGCCCCTTCTGATTGTACCTGAGTTTATATTAACAGGGTGGTTCACAATGGGCTCTTGGTTTCAAGGGAGGGAATGATGATTCCAGAAAGAGCAAACACATGATTTAAAGAGTTGGAACTTACAGGTCCACCCCCAGAGTATAGGATGGGAGGATATTGAATTCAGTCACATGATCAATAATGTAATCAATCATGTGTACTTAATGAGACCCAATTATAAAAACTGATGAACATGTCAGTGACCAGGAGGCACACCCTAACTCCATGGGGACAGACCCTCCTAGACTTTGCTCTATATATCTCTTCATCTGGCTGTTCATTTGTATCCTTTATAATAATACAGTAATTGTAAGCACAGTGCTTTTCTGAGTTCTGTGAGTCATTCTTGCAAATTATCAAACCTGAGGAGGTTGTGAGAAACCCCAAATTTACTGGGCAGAAATGTGGATAGCCTGGGACACCACTTGCAGCTGGCATCTGAAGAAACAGCAGTCCTGTCCTTTAACTTGTAACATAAAATTTATCATTCTCTTAAGGGTATAGTTCTGTGGCATTAAGCACATTCACCTTGCTCTGAAACCACTGCCATCATCCATATCCAGGACTTTTTCATCTTCCCAAATTGAAACTTAACCCATTAAACAATAAGTCCCATTGCCCCTTCCCCCAGCCCCTGGCAACCATCATTCTATGTTCTGCCTCTATGAATCTGACTACTCTAGGTATCTCATATAAAGTGGAATCACAATATTTGTCATTTTGTGACTGGCTTCTTTTCCTCGGCATGATGTTTTTAAGGTTCATCCATTCTGTAGCATGGGTCAGAATTTTCTTCCTTTTTAAGGCTGTATAATATTCCATTGTATGTCTACACCACATTTTTGTTTCCCCATTCATCTTCTGATGGACCCTGGGTTGCTCCCACTTTTTGGCTGTAGTAAATAATGCTGCTATGAATGTGGGTGTGCTGTAAAAATACCTGAGTCTCTGCTTTCAAATCTTTTGGGTGTATAATCAGAAGAGGAATTGCTGGGTTATATGATAATTCAGTGTTTGATTTTTGAAAAATTGCCATGCTCTCTCCATAGTGGCTGCACCATTTTTCTTACCTTAAAAAAAATTTATTTCTTTTATTTGTGTTTTGAATTGGTAATATATTCACATGGTACAAAACACAAGTTTAATAGCAAAATATCTACCTTTTACTCCTGTCTTCAAGCTATTTAGTTCGCCTGCTGGAGGTAGCCAATGTTTCTATTTACCACTGTTCTACTGTAGCACCCTAAGTCACCCCAATATCCAAGCAAGTTCAGGATCCAGGCTGAGGCTAGCTTTTGGAAGAGAAAGGTTTATCTGTAATCCTTTCAGAGAAGAGGTTAATGGAAAGCAGAACTCTGAAAAGCACTGTCCATAATGAATAACAAATACCTTTTAGGATGAGTATTTTAAAGCGTCAACATGTTATTATCCAAAATGTATGAAGCGTCTTTTCTTTCTTATTTATCTTTGGCCCTTAATACTACATTTGAAAGCATTACCTAATGCCCACTCCAAAAGATTAGATGCCTCTGAAAAAAGAGTCACTATGCATAACACATCACAGCAACTTCCTGCTTCTTTTCCATTTGGGTTCACAGTTAGACATTCCCTGGTTTAAGGAAAAGAGCATTTGCAAGACGGCTCTTGGGGCTTAATTGGTATTTCTTTCTTTTGCCTGCTGGTATAATCCAGTAGAGGAGGCTGCAAGCAATTTAAGAACATTAGCATTGTTCCTAAATACCACGTCCAAGGTTAGTGAATACAACTGGAAAAGCCCAAAGAGCACCTAGGGAGGTTAAGAGAGGTTTCGAAACAGAACACATGATTCTAATGAACTTGGGCTCTGCCTCACAGAAGAAGAATCTATCTAAATATATTAAGGCCAACAGAGCGGACAGCAGACAGGAGGCCGCTACCTAAACGGGAGAGATGCTGTTCTCAGTAAGTTGTGAAACGCTGCACATAGAGTTGGGTGGGTTTGAAGCCCTGGGTAGCAACAGGGTGCTAATTATGATTTCCATACTGTTGGCAGACAGCAGACAGGAGGCCGCTACCTAAACGGGAGAGATGCTGTTCTCAGTAAGTTGTGAAACGCTGCAAATAGATTTGGGTGGGTTTGAAGCCCTGGGTAGCAACAGGGTGCTAATTATGATTTCCATACTGTTGGCGGGAGAGAGATTCCCCCAGCAGGGTGTCGAGAGCCACAACATATGCCCTCCAGCTGTCCTTATGAACGTCCCCCTCTTGTCCCTCATGACGGAGGCCTCTGTTTGGTTTCTTCCTCTCACTGTGCAGATGAATTAATTTGTTTAAAGACTGGAAAAGGGTTTTTGGAAAGAAAAGAGTGTGTGATAGGATAGTACCAGATACAGATAATTTTGTACAGGGGTGTTGTTGCCTTTTTAACTTCAATATGATTGTTACCTAAATAATCAGATATATAGGATCAATGTGATCTCATCTCAACACCTGCATCCAAAATGAACAACAAGAAATAGAAATATTATAGATTTTAAACAAATCTCATATTTGATTCAGAGACTGCAAAGTGTGCACCTGATGTCCCTGTTGAGGTTCTGTGGGGAAGGGGACTGCAATAATTTCTGATACCAGCTACCTGGAGCCAGGTCAAACCTCACAGATTAAGAGCAAAGTCCTTCACAAAACAGTCTCACTTCAGAAACCAGTTGCAAATTTTGGAGTCCCCAGGCCTTCCTTGCTTCTGACCAACTAACTACAAATTCAGGGATTCCCACTATCCCCTCAAGCTTCATAATTTTCTAGAACAACTCACAGATCTCAGGAAAGCACTGTACTTATGATTATGGTTGTATTATAGCAAAAGGACACAATTCAATCAGAACCAGCCAATAAGAGACACACACAACAATGTCAGGAGGGTCCCAAATGCAAAGCTTTCTTTGTCCTCTCCCCACAGAGTCTGGATGTATCACCCTCCTGACACATTGATGGGTGACAGAGTATTACCAACCAAGGAAGCTCAGCTGAGCTTCTGTGTCCACAGTTTTTACTGGGGCCTCATCATGTAGGCATGATCAATTCAACCATTGGCTGTTTGGCTCAATTTCCAGTGTTCTGCTCCCCTCCCTGGAGGTTGGTCTGATATCAAGGTGGCTCAAAGCCCTGACCCTCTCTTCTCATGGCTGGTCTTTCTGTCATGGCCAGCCTTCATCCTGAGTCTTTTCCTTAACACAAACTACCTAGAGCCCCATTATGAGTCACCTGATAAGCATAAAATATCAAGGTCCTACCAAGCAGACACTTCTATTACTTAGGAAATTTCAAGGTGTACAGGATTCCTCCCAGGAGCTGAGAACAAAGCCCAGCTAGATCTTTCACTATACAGGGGTTAAGGTGGATAGAGGACAGAGAGGGACATAGGAATTGGGATAGGGTAGGAGATGATGAGGTCACCCAGGAAGCAAAAACTCCAGCTCTAGTTAGATTTCACAATACCATCCCAAGCAAGTCACTCACCCATCCTGGGTTTTACATTTCATTCACGTCACTCAACCATCCTGGGTTTTACATTTCATTCATGTCACTTAGAACAATAATTATTGATACCATTTAATGAGTGCTTAGTATGCACTAAATGCTGTACCAAGAACTTCCCCTGTTTAATCTCATTTATTCATCACAATAAACTCACAAATCTTGTCATTTTATTATCTCAGTTTTGCAAAGAATGGAAAGGTGACTATGATTTCAGGAGGTAAAATAACTTGTTCCGATAAGTGGAAGGGTTGGCACCCAAGCACAACCGTGAGTCCCAAGTTCCCATTCTCAAGTTTCAAATGCAACTGTGAGTCCCAAGTTCCCATTCTCAAGTTTCCATTCTTAGCAGTATACTGAAAACCTCTTGCCCCAAGCACAACCGTGAGTCCCAAGTTCCCATTCTCAAGTTTCCATTCTTAGCAGTATACTGAAAACCTCTTGCCTGGCTTACAGGCATATTGGGAAAATAAACGAGACTGGTATGAATTATGACAATCTAAAAGGGAAGAACCTTATAATTCAAGGTTATAAGATTACCATTATTATTATGTCACTGATTATGACTATTAGCAATATTATTTAATTTTTACACTTTGCATGAATCTGTCTACTTATCACAAAAATGGTCTCTCCTTAACATTTTTATTATAAGGAAAGAACTCTTTTAGAGAAAAGGCAAGTATTTAAATTATAGTCAGCAAAATGCCATGTAGTTCCCCAAACATTTGTTAAGGATAACACCTACTATGTGTCACTGTACACGCAACTTGGAAGGGACAGAAGGATGAGTAAGATATAGGCTCTGCCAGCAAGTCGAGTGCCCATAGAGTAACACCACACAGGCAGAACAGGACAAGCACCCCAAACACATGGCCCTCTGCCGGGTCAGAGGAAAGAAAGACAGCACATAAGCCTCAAGGGATCAAGAAGAAATTTGCGTCCATACCTTGAAAGATGGGTTGAATTTTGAGGGACTTGGATGGGGAGGAAGACAGGGTTTCTTGAAGAAAGGAATCTGGTAGCAAAATAAAGAGGTCCAATTCAGAATGTTCTAAAGGGCAGAAAATGAGTATACATTTTAGTGATAGCATATTGTTGTAGGATGGGCACAGAATTCAAAATCAAAATTCTGGCTTTGTCAGAATTTTACTAGCTTTATGATGATGGACAAAGCTCCAGCTCCTCCAGCACTACTTTGCCCTTTTTAAAAAACAAAGATAAACGATGCCAGGCTCAGAAGGCTTTTGTTGGGGTTCATTGAGAAACATATTTAAAAACGAGGTTCTATGAACTAAACAACATTAGGCAAATGTTAGGTTTTATGATGCTTGTTTGTTTGGATTGCAGAAAATCAGCAGGGCTATAATAGACAATATCAATAGAGAACACCTGTTGGAGCCGTACCCTGGAGGGTGAGGATGGGTGCGGGGCCAGGACCCCAGGGTGGGGAGACTGAGCTTTTTCCCAAGAGGAACTGAGAAGTCAGCGTATGTCTTGTTTTGTGTTGTTTTGTTGAAGATGATGATAACCCATTGGTATTTATTCTTTTAAGAACAGCAAGCATCGTCTCCAAGAAAGAATCAAATTGTTCATCTGGAATTTTCAGTGAGCATAAGTATGGCATGTGGTCTGAATTTGTCTTTGAAGATTATCTGAGCAAGTTTACCTTTTCAGTGGTGCAGCTCAGAGGAGAACAGACACAAGACTTACTCGGGATCCTCGTGGCCCCATCCAGAAGCCAAAGTAGCGGTAAGATAGTCTGCGATGGTCCCTTCCAGCCTGAGAATTTGCAGCACGTCTACCACTGACTCTGGCGGTCTGTGTGATCATCTTCCTGCTCTCAGCTGACCGTACATAGTCTTCAGAAGCAGAAGGGAGGAGAAATAGGATTCCCCATTGGCATCACAGCCAGAGTCAGACAGAGAAAAACAGCTATCCCTTTATAAAGTATCCGAAATATTCATGTGCAATTAATTTTCTAATAAGTAGAGATTTCAAAGAGATTTACCCTAAGTCTGAGTGTAAAAATGTAATCAAATCATTTTAATTAACTCATAATTATCTAGGTGTGCATCGATATCATGGAGCTAGAACATAAATAGCTTTATGTTAATACCAGAATTACATATTTTAAATTAATTTATTATAAAACTTTCAAAAATACAAAAGCATAGAGAGAATATCGTAAGGTGGCCGAGGAAGGAGACACTAGCTGGACAAAGGATAGAAAAAGCTTTTTATTAGCAAGCGGCAAGCAGACCTGCCAGCGGAGCCAAAAAATGGCATCAGCACCGAGAGACAGTTGTGTGTCTTCTTTTACAGGGTTGAGATTAGCATCTGACCTAACCTAGGAAAACAGTTCCAGTGTTCCGTTCTGGGTACAGCCCGCTCATGGGAACAGAGACTTAGGGAAACAGAAACTTAGAGAAAGGGAACTGGAGGACAGGGACTTTCCAAAAGTCAGGCTCTCAGTTCCTGGGACCTAACAACTAGTATAATAAATTTTGATATACTCTTCACCTGTATTCAACAATTGTCAAAATTTTACCATACTTACTACATCTATCCCTTTTTCCCATCTTTTTTGATGGTATATCTTTCAATTTGTTTATATCTACTTTTGTGTCTTTTAAAAATGTATGAAAGCTTTCTAGATATAAGTTTTGCACATTTTGTTAAGTTTATGTCTAGGTTGTTTTTGTAGTTGTTGTTGTAAATAGAGTCATCTCGTCCATTAAAACTTCTAGTTATTGTTGTATTTAACAAGATTATTAATTTCTATCAGTTGATTTTGTATCCTATTTTACTAAATTCTATTCTTGTTTAAAGTGGTCTCTTTTATTGGTTCTTTTGAGTATTCCAAATGTGTAGTATCTAAATTATTATATATACTTCCAGAAATTTTGCAGTTTTGTTTGTATTTTCCCTTTGACCACAGAGTCTTTTTAAAAGGATTTTGATAATTTGTTAATTTTGTCTGGTTTAACTGCATTTTTTTGGACAAAAAAAGCTGGTCTATTATTCCATTTTCTAAAATTAACTAAAGTTTTTCCATGTTTTAATATGTGGTAAATGTCTGTAAATGACCCAAATGCACTTGAAAAGAAAGTATATTCTTTATTATTGGAATTCAGAGTCAATAAACAGCTAAGTACACCTCATCGCTGATTTTTCTTAGCTCTTCTATATTCTTAATTTTTTTAAATCCTCTTGTCTTGAAAGAGGCCTGATAAAAATCTAATTAGTGTCTGCCCATCCCCTCTTTCATCTCCTGTATTTTATGTTTATAAAAGTTGCAATTTTACTTTCTAAATAGATATTAATAATTATTCTGTCTTCACCGTGTATTGTACTCTTTAGGTTTATAAGATGGCCTTTATCTCTTTCAGTGTTTGTGGTCATGAAATCTGTATTTTTCTGACATTCAAATTATGTTTTCTCTGCTTTCTTTTTATTTTGACTTAACCAATATATGTTTATCTGTATTTTTATTCTTAGCCTTTCTGATTCACATTTTTTTTCTAGGTATGTTTTAAATGACAGCATGGAGTTGGATTTTGCTTTGTTAAGATCAGAAAACTTGAGCTGGCTGGTTAGCTCGGTTGGTTAGTTTGCAGCCAAGGTTGTGGGTTCTGATCCCCATGCTGGTCAGCTGCTTAAAAAAAAAAAAAAGAAAAAGAAAAATCAGAAAAGATCTTTCTTTTAAAAGTGAGTGATATGGTTTGGGTATGTTGTCCCCTCAAAGCACATGTTGAAATCTGATCTCCAATGTGGCAGTGTTGGGAGGTGTTTCGGTCATGGGGGCAGATCCCTCATGAATAGATTAATGTCCTCTGTGGGGGGTGGGGTAGTGAGAAGTTGTTAGAAGGACTCTGGCACCTCCCCTCCCTCTCTCTTGCTTCCTCTCCCACGTCATCTCCTTGCACCTGCCGGTTGCCCTGCCCCCTCCATAAGCAGAAGCAGCCTGAAGCCCATGCCAGATGCAGCTGTCCCAGAATCGTGAGCCAAACAAACCTCTTTTCTTTATAAATCATCCAGTCTCAGGTGTTCTGCAATAGCAACACAAAAACAGACTCATATAGTCAGTAAAGACCATTTATATTTATTGATATAATCAACAATTTTTCTCAGTTCTGTCATATTTTTATGTTATTTCTTTGTTAAATCATGTGAAATTGCTGAGTCTACTGTTTATGACTTACAAAAATGCTGATTTCCTATTTTAAGTAAATACGTACAACTTATATATGTATGACTTTTTATGTCCATAAACATACATGCTTCACAAAGTCTTTTACTTTGTAATTTGTTTTATTTTTCTTTCTTTTAGCATTTAGAAAGGTTTTTATTTATGTTCTAATAGTTGTCATTATTTAATACTCTAATTTCTTATGTAATAACTAATAATCACCTCTTCT
>NW_007730072.1:20172-25383 GCF_000696425.1 Galeopterus variegatus
AATTTTTCTCAGTTCTGTCATATTTTTATGTTATTTCTTTGTTAAATCATGTGAAATTGCTGTCTACTGTTTATGACTTACAAAAATGCTGATTTCCTATTTTAAGTAAATATGTACAACTTATATATGTATGACTTTTTATGTCCATAAACATACATGCTTCACAAAGTCTTTTACTTTGTAATTTGTTTTATTTTTCTTTCTTTTAGCATTTAGAAAGGTTTTTATTTATGTTCTAATAGTTGTCATTATTTAATACTCTAATTTCTTATGTAATAACTAATAATCACCTCTTCTCTCCTCCCCTTTCTCTCTCCCACTATCTAAGTTGTCACTAGTATTAACTTAATGATAAATTTTAAGATAAGTCAAATTTCAACTACTTCTATAATCAGCCTCAAATGATATCCTCTCTCCCCCACCTAGTGCATACCAGGCAATCTGTAAATTATTTCTCTTTCAATTTATTCCCCCCACTTCTCTTTCCATTTTTGTTTGTTTTACTCTTTGGCACTGTCAGAGCAAATGTCATTAATGTACTCATTTTGACCCTTAACTCCAATTTTAAGTTGTTCTACAGTTAAATATACTCATGCTTACCCCCAAGAACTTATACTGAATCTTCTAGAATTATTTCTTGATGGTCAAAAGCTCATTCTGTAGTATATTTCTCAGGAAGAACTTACGAAATTAACATTCCGTGAGATCTTGCAGTTCATGACTCTGGAATTTTTTAGTTTTAGTTCATACAGTCTTTGGCTCCCATCTTCTTTTCTTGAGTCTCTAAACTATTTCTGTTGTCTTCTAGCAGAAAATGTTGCTGTTGAGAAGTCTGATTCCAGTCTGATTTTTCTTTCCCTAAAAATGACTTGGTCTTTTTTACCGAATTCCCAAAGAATTTTTTCTTATCTTTAAAGTCCAGTCATTTTACTAAGATTTCCCTGGTGTTGACTGTAATGGGTTGATTTTTCCAGTTAAAATAAATATGTAGATTTTAAAGATTCTTTTATTTCAGGAAACTTCCTGATTTATAGTTTTAACTCTGGTTTTCTGTCATTTTCTTTTTCATTATTTCTTTATTATCTTTGCCTATCTTTTTACCTCTCATTTTCTGTCAAATCCTTTTTATCTTTTCTTTTATGTCTGTTTGGATGCCTCCATTTTTCCTTTTCAATTTTCTGATTTTCTTACTATACTTTCCATAGTGTCTTTTCTCTCATGTATTTCTACTTATTAGTCTTTATTTCTGGGTTTCTTTTTCATTAATAACTCTTTCCTGACTTCTGTGAGTTCTCAGTTCTTAGCCACTGGCTATTTAACTATTTTTTTTTATTTCTAGTGTATACTGTTCTTTCAGTGTCTATTGTTTCCTTAATTTCTCTCATTTGCTACTGCATGTTATAGTTTTCATCTGCTTTGTGTCCACATTTTTTTGGTGTTATTCCTGGTGTTATTTGTTTCATTATTATCTTTTCTCCTTATGATAACTTTGCATTATTTTAGACTATATTTTTTTCTCCATGTCTCGTGTTAAGTGAGATGGCTTTTCCTAGACTATTAGGGGAAGGTCCTGGGGTCAGTGGGGACCAGGGATGGACTAGGGCAGCTCTCTCAACTTTATAGCCCAGGCTTCCTTTGCCCTTGTCATTGTGAAAAACTCAAAATACGTTTCATTGTCTCTCTTTTTTTTTTTTTCCTTTTTGTCTTTTTTCATGACCAGCAACGGATCGCAACCCTCGGTGTCGCGCCCGCCCCTCGCTCAGCCAGTGAGCGGGAACCGGTCTGTATGTGGGATCCGAACCCTCGGCGGGAGCGCCGCCACGCTCCCAAGCGGCTCACTGTAGCAGTGCGCCACCGGGCCGGCCCCGTTTCATTGTCTCTTAATCCTAAGCCTGGACAAGAAGGTTTTCCTGCCTTTAGCCCTGTGTTTCCCAGAGCTCTCACATTTAGATGAAATGTTTTGGTGTTATGTCACATCCTAGGATCTGACTACTTTGGGCCCACTGTCCCCTCCCCACACCCTAACCATGTCAACTGTCCAGTGTCACTGCTTAATTTTTAATACAAGAAATCTAACAATCTCTTAGATTTATATAATGTTACATAATCCACAAATATTTTCATGTGCATCATCTCACTTTAGGAAGAACTCCTGAGCAATTGGTGATCAAATCAGTTTCTAGGTATCTTTAGGCAATGACTAATGAATCACATTAGGCTAGATGAACTTGAAGATTGTTTCCAGCTCAGACTGTGAATCAGTCTAAGGGTGCTTCCAAGCCAACTTCTAAATTGAGAGAAAACAGGGAACAAAAGCAAAAGCACCTGCACCAATTCATCCTTGCCTGTCTCAGCTTATATACTTTGGGGAAGAAAATGTGAAAACGTTAAGTCTCGGTTCATCACATGGGGAACTGGCTGAGTCAGGCATCTCAGTTCTTCAGGTATTCAAGGGGATATTGGCTGCCTTTCTTTCCAGGGATTTCTGCTGTGGGTAGGAAGATTTTTCTACTAGAAAAATCTAGAATTTTCTCCTTGGGAGGAGACTCTACACTTCTGGAAAGGGATATTGACTGGATACCTCGGAGAGCGTCAAGGGTTTGCTCTACTACAGCACAGTTGAGACTCTTGGTGATGCAGTGTGTGGGCTTTTGCTTTCACTTGAAACCCAGAGCACCTAATAACCTCTAGTTTCTACCATCCTGTCTCCCTGTATCCCCCACCTCCCACCCTCTGAGCCACCCAGTGGTCCTGCCCTGCTCAACCTTAACTGCCACCAACACTCCACAGCTGATTGTCTTTAGGTAACATTGCTATATGTGGTTTTGATTTCAGTTACCAGTACTCTGGGGTTTAGAGGGGTTTCCTATCACCCAGTATTTTAAAATATGTAATTCATACATATTTTCTTACACTATCCTACTTTCTATTTGATTTTCTAAAGGGGTTCTGAAAAGATTCAAAAACTGCACTGCCACCATGATCTCATCAGGCCCAGAAGAGAGGATCAATTATTTTTCAATAGAATGTGGAAGAATGAAGCTTCCACAGATCCTTTATAAAATCTTAAAATTGTAAAATGTGAATTCTGTAAAAATCTTAAAGATCACAGAGTCCAGTACTCTTATGTAATAGGAAAGATAATTGGGGCCTAGCAAGCAAAAATGACTTCCTCAAAGCCAGTTTAGAAAGTAGCAAAATCAAGTGTAAAATAGACTTGCACAGAATCTTGCTGTTAGAAGGCACTTCAAGGTCATGTGCTCCATCTTCCTACCCACAGCAGAAATCCCTGGAGAGAAAGGCAGCCAATATCCCCTTGAATACCTGAAGAACTGAGATACCTGACTCAGCCAGTTCTTCATATGGTGAACAAAGACTTACATTTTCACATTTTCTTCCCCCAAATATGTAAGCTGAGACAGGCAAGGATGAATTGGTGCAGGTGCTTTTTGCTTTTGTTCCCTGTTTTCTCTCAATTTAGAAGCTGGCTTGGAAGCACCCTTAGACTGATTCACAGTCTGAGTTGGAAACGATCTCCAAGTTCATCTAGTCTAATGTCATTCATTATTCGCTACCTAAAGATACCTGGAAGCTCCTTTGACCACCAATTGTTCAGGAGTTCTTCCTAAAGTGAGATGATGCACATGAAAATATTTGTGGATTATGCAATATTATATAAATCTAAGAGATCGTTAGTTTCTTATATTGAGTGACATTTCCTTTCCTGCAATGTCTAAACATTGTTTTCCGTTCTTCTCTCTGAAGCTATGCAGATTAAGCTTCATCACTCTCACACTTCACCATCCTTGAAATGTTGGAAGACAACCATCGGGCTCCTTTTCAGGGCTAAGGCTTGTTTTTTTTTTTTTTTTCATAATTTTAAACACAGCCAGCACCTATTCCTCTTGTGGCATTGTCTTCATTATTCCCAGAAATATATTTAATCTTTTTTGAGCACACTCAAGCCTCTCAATGTGTCTCTTGAAATGCCAGAAATAAACAGAGTGGGACCAAACTTTCTTTGTCTCAGTCTCACACTTCTATTAGCACAGCATAAGCTTCCCTTAGTCGCTTTGGTGTTTCTTATTATGCCTGACTCATATTCAGCTTGAAGTCAACTAATAACACCTGAGTTTTCTCAAGAACGTCTAGTAAAGCAGTTCTCCCACTTCTCAAGCGTGGGTGGTTGGTATTTTTGGTCTTAGATGCAGGACAACAGCTTGGTAAGAACCAACTCAAGTTCTCTCAGAAGTCCAGGAGTTTATCGAATCTGGGGACCTGGACTTGTTCAGGGCATCAAGTTCTCTCCGATATGCTCCTACCTTTCTTGGGATTTCATTCTTCCTTAGCAATGTTTGCTCTGTTCCTTCTGTTTGAAGGTCATACTCCTAGATTAAGAGAACAAAAGAAAAGGAGTGGTTGAACAATCCTCTTTTCTCACTCTTGGTAGTTTCCTGTTGCTTTCCACCACTCCCCTGGCACCCCTGCCGACTGTTTTCACAACTCTCTGCAGCAGGGCACAAGCAGTGGTGCGTGCTGTTCTTGTTCTGCTTACTTCGAACATCCAGTGAGAGAGAGACAGAGAGAATTATTAAGAAGACATAGACTTGGATGATCTGTACCAACCCTATTTAAGGGTCAGCTCTCTGCTGTCAGCATAACTTGATCTGCATTCCTCTCCCATTTATTATCCAGGACAATGCCTTTATATCCTCTAACACCTGCATCTCCTTATCTATGAAATAGCGATAGTTAGCAATAACTTGCATTTCCTTTGACCTTAGAACATTCTTAATAACTGATAGCTTTATCAGTTTATTTACCCTATTTTACCATGTAGATCTTATCTATCAAGGCTGTACATTAAAGAAGACCCTTAAGTCCATTCCTATTTGTTATCCAAGAGAAATAGACATGTTTATCTACACAGAGTCAAGCATGTGAAGGTTGATAGCCTAAAACCAGAAACAACTCAAATGCCCATCCCCGGAGAATAGATCAATTTACCAGGGGTATACTCCTATTATGGACTATTACTCAGCAATGTAAAGAACAAACAATTAATATATACACAAACTTGGGTGAATATCAGGTACATTGTGCTAATTGCAAATATTCCAACAAAAAACAATATGTACTGTATAAATACCTTTGCATGAAATTCTAGAAAAATAAAAGTACATTGACAGAAAGAAGAAAAAAAGAAAACCC
>NW_007730072.1:26092-29581 GCF_000696425.1 Galeopterus variegatus
CACAACCACTAGTGAGAGCCTTGAAAATAAACATACCTCAAAACAAACACTTGGAGGGAAAAGGTTAATTTTTAAGTTTACGCTTATAATTTTTCCTGATAATGCCACAGTACTTCATCATAGGATGTGTTTTTATGTTGATAAGGGAGAGTGGAGGCTGTGAGGTGGAAAAGGAAATAGGGCTGAGAAATGAGAACGGGGTGTAACCTGTGCCCTTCTGTTGAGCTGAGGTTCACACGTCCTGTTTCCTGCTGCCAGGATTGTGGCATCATGAGGTCAACAGACGTTACCAGGAGAGAGATACATATTTTCATTGTTAAATTAATATAAATTTACACATATATATGTATGTGTATATATATATATATTCTTGTGTAAACTTACTAGCATCCACCTGCCCTGCCCATATCCCAGTTTAAGAGGTAGAGCATTTCCAATACCCATGGAGCGGTCTTTGTGGCTATCACCAATCTTACCCACTTTCCTGTATTTTCTGTTTATAAATCCCTGGCTTTTTAAAAATTATTTTATAACAAATATTCTGATTTCTAAACAATGTATTATTTAGTCTCACATGTTTTTTAACTTTACATAAATGAAATTAGATTGCATGTTTCCGTGCCTTGCTTTTTTGTGTGTTCAGTTTCATATTTCTGAGATTTATCATGTTGTTGCATGTTGCTATAGTTCATTTATTTTCACTGGCATGCGGTATTCCACTTATTCAACAACATACTTATCCATTCCGTTGTTAATAGACACTTGGATCATTTCTGATATTTTGTTGTCACAAAGAGAGCTAGTGTGAACAATCTTATTCATGTCTCCTGGTGGTATGTGCAGAGTTCCTCTAGGTATAAATCGAGAAATAGAGTTGCTAGATCAAATGCTATATATATTTTTAAGTGAACTAGGTAATCACAAGATTTCAAAAATCATTGGTACCAATTTTCACTAATACATACTATTTAATAAGAGTTCTGATTGACTCATATTCTCATCAAACTTGATATGCTCAAACGTTTTAATTTTTGCCAAACTATTGAATGTAAAATATTTCATTATAGTTTCAATTAGCATTTTCCTACTAAAAAGGTTGAATGTTTTTGTTGGGGAGGGGGTTCTAATTTGTTACTTCTGAGAAGTGATTTTCTATATTCCTACTGAATTATCTTTGTCTTCTTGTAGTTTATTCATTTTTATGGGTATTTGGGCTGTTCTTAAGATGTTCTTTATAGATTCTGGATACTAAATATTTAGCAATCGTGTGTGTTACAAATACTGTCATGGAATTTGTATCTTGTCTCCTTAACTTTATGTTTTCCTTTGAAAGATAAATTTTCTTATTTTAATCTAGTTTCACTGAATGGTTTGTTGATGCATAAAGTAATATATTTCTCCAGTCTGTGCCTTGCCTATTCATTGCAAAACAGTTTATTTTGATGAAAAAATGTTTTTAATCTTGGTATCCAATTTATCAATTATTTTCTTTATAATGGTTATTTTCAATGTCTGTCTAAAATTTTGTTTTGACCTCAGGTAGGTTTTTTCAAAATCGTTATAGTTTTAGCTTTTAATTTTAGATCTATTAGTTAATTGTTTTGTATGGTTAGGTAAAAGTTTGAGGTGGTTTTTTTTTACACCCATAAATATTCAGTTGTCCTAGCACAGTATTTGAAAAGACTTTTCTTTTTTCAGTGAATTGCTTTGGTGTCTTTGTCAAAAATCAGTTGAATCTATAATCGTGTGTATATTTTTTACTTTTCTTCCCTGTCTTGGTAGTTTTCATTCAATATGTCTTCAAACATTTTTTTCTGCTCCGTTCTCTATCTCATCTAGGTCTCCAATTACACATATATTACACTGCTTAATATTGCCATACAGGTCTCTGAAGCTTCATTTCTTTTTATTCAGTATTTTTCTCTCCACTTCTCAGGGTGTGTAATTTCTATTGTTCTAACTTTATGTTTACTGACTCCTTCTGCCATTTCCAATCTGCTGTTAAACCCACTCAGTGAATTTTTCATTTCAGTTATGATACTTTTCAGCTCTAAAATTTCCATTTTGTGATTTTTATAGGTTTTATTTCTCTAATTATATTCCCCATCTGTTCATGATGAATATATTTTCCTCTAAGTTCTTGGATACATTCATAACAATGGCTTTAAAGTCTCTGTGTCCTAATCACAGCATCTGCAACATCTCGGAGTTGGGGTCTATTACCTTACTTTATTCTCAGTTATGGGTAACATTTTTCTATTTCTTTCACATGTCTATTGATAATTTATTGATACTGGACATTACAGAAATTGTATAGAGTCTGGATTATGTTATTTTCCCCTGAAGAATGATTTTTATTAACTAAGCTGGACTGAAATTTCAAATTTTGCCTCTCCTGCAATAGACAGAAGCTTAAATCTCTCCTCAGTTCTTTCTGCTTTCTTTATTTTTTGTTTTTGTTTTTGTATTTTTTTCTACTTGTCACACCTCCTTCTGTGGTTTACCTTGAGCTAATGGTCAGCCAAAAATTGGGGGTGGATTTTATGTGCAGATATTGGGGTTTACTCCTCTGTGGATCTCCACCTTTCAGGATTTCTCACCTAACTTTCTACCTTTCTTCGTAAGTCCCAAATTCTGTTCTCTAACACATTAAGCCAGTAAGACTCTGGCTTTCTGCCCAATGTGATTTGCTTTATTGGAGAGCACCACAGCTAAAATATCTTCTTCACAGTCTATCTTTCAAATGTTGACTCTCCGTTAGTTTCTTTCTGCTTTTGGTAACTCTCCTGTTCCTCTAAAACAATTAGAAAATATAGAAAAAAACGTTTTTAGAATTATTCAATTCTAAAAATTTTTTTTTCTGTATTTTCTAATTGTTATCCAAGGAAAGGTTAGTTCAGCCAAGTTGCTCTATTGTTACTAGAAGTCAGAACAAATGATGTGTTTTAAAAATTACATTTTCTCAGTGTTTGCTGCTAAGACATAGAAATGCAATTACTTTTTGTATATTGATTTTATATCTAACATCCTTGCTTAACTCTCTTCTTTATTCAAATAAATTAGATCATTGAAGGTTTTCTACATATACAATAATATAATTGTGAAAAATCACAGTTTTGTTTCTTCTTTTCTCACTCTTATACTTTTTTTTACATCTTCTTGTTTTTCCCTTGGCTAGGACTTTCAGGGCACTGTCAAATACAAGTGCTAAGAATAAACACCCTTGTCTTGACCATTTTGTCAAGAATATTTTCAACATCTCACCACTAAATATCACAATTACTTCAAGTTTCTTGTGGGTTTCATTTAACTGTTGAAAAACATTCCTTCTTATTCTAGTTTTCTAAGAAATTTTTAAAGAATGGATATGTGTAGAATTACATAAGACATTTTTCTGCATCTATTGAAATTAAAATTTTTTTCCTTTAATTTGTTAATGCATTGAATTACAGTAATTGATAGTCTAATGTTAAACTAATCTTGCACTAC
>NW_007730072.1:29697-31673 GCF_000696425.1 Galeopterus variegatus
ACTGAGGGTTGCGATCCGTTGCCAGTCACGAAAAAAGACAAAAAGGAAAAAAAAAAAAACTGCATCTATGTTCGTAAGAGATATTGACATATAATAATTATTTATTCTACTGTTGTTCAGTTATTTGTATCAACATCTTGCTAACCTCACAAATGAGTTGATGAGTGTTCTCTTTTTACTATTTTCTGCAATAGTTTAGAGAAGCATGGAAATATTTCTTCTTTGAATAATGCAATTCAGCAAAAAGAAAAAACTTTGGGGGCTTGGTGGTATTTTTATGGATAAAATTTACTATAGATTTAATATTTTTATTGTTAAAGAACTAGCCAATTTCCTATTTTCCTGGATTCAGATTTGATGACTCATTTGATGGTACATTGTTCATCTGATTTCAAGTTTATTGGCATAAAATTGATCATAATATTTTTTATTATCCTTTTTATCTTTGGAGCATTTGTAGTTTTGCCCTCTTTTCTGTTTCTAATACCAGTTATTTGCACCTCTTTCTCTTGGATGGGTTAGTCTCACCATAGTTGTGTCAATTAGTCTTTTCAAAGAACAAGCATTTGGTGCTCTTAGTCCTGGCTATTGCATCCCTGCTTCTTGTCACATTGGTGTCTGCTTTTATCTGTATCCTTCTTCCTCTACTCTTTTGTTTAGGATTATTTTGTTATTCTCTTTTCTAACTTTTTAAAATTGGTTCTTATTAATTTCCAACAACTGTTTTCTTTTCTAACATAAGCATTGAAGGCTTAAAGTTTTCCCCTAAGTACTTTTTTAGATGAATTCTGTAAGTATTCCCAGACCCCATGCTGTCCTGGGTTTGCCCTTACCTGACTGATCACCTTCTCCCTGTCTCCTTTGCTAGTTCTTCCTCTCATCAACCTTCCAAAGCCAGAATGCCCCAGTGCTCAGTACTTAAACCTCATTTCTTCTTTATCTTCACATACTCCCTCTGCAATCTTAGCCTGTGTCGTGGCTTAATATATCTTCTATATACTACAAACTTCAAAATTTTTATCTGTGGCCATGATTTCTGTCTGGAAACCCAAACTCATATGTCCATCCAAGTACTGTATTTAAATGTCTAATAAAACTTCCCTAAATTAGCATACCTATGATAGCTCAGATTATCATTCAGATAATATTCACTCCACCCCTTGCCACTGTGAGGAGACACTTTCTCACTCCGCTTTTTTTAGTTGGGATTGGCCATGTGGCTTGATTCGTCCAACAGGATGCTAGCGAATATGACATGAGCAAAGGTCCAAAATGTGTCTGTGCAACAGGGCTTGTTTGCTTGGGCTTTTACCATTGCCATGGGAAGAATATGCATGGGACCTGCGCTGTATGATGGTGAAACATTTGGTAAAATTTTTCCCATGATAATCTGGAAGACCAAAAACGTACCTTGAATCAGTTGAGCTGAGTGAGGAATTTTGAAATGAAATGTGAAATATGAGCTGGCTTCTGCTGA
Organism: Galeopterus variegatus; assembly: GCF_000696425.1. Lineage (NCBI taxonomy): Eukaryota > Metazoa > Chordata > Mammalia > Dermoptera > Cynocephalidae > Galeopterus > Galeopterus variegatus. Next base: position 31,175 of record NW_007730072.1, read on the forward strand.
CTGTAATTGATCAGATACTACAAGAGAGGTATGAATTCAGAAAATAATTGGCTTTGGTATAAGGAGAATTAAGAGGAAATATAGAGAGGCTAAAAATTCCAGAACTTGCAGGGTTGGAAAAGTAAAACTCTTTCTTATCAAACTGAAATGTGACCATGATGACAGAATTTTAGAGAAAAGACCCAGTCTAGGGTGCTGCCAGTAAGACACAGTCCCTTCTCAACTTGAGACTGAGGCTGTAACACCTTTTATTAAAACCTTTTAGTGGATGAAATTGTTCTCCACTAGACCTTTTTATCTGAATAAAAGGGTTTCTAGAGAATCTAGTCGTGCAGCCTTATGGAAGTCTGAAGTTTACAAAATACCAATAGTCAAGTTGGAGTAGGGAGTAGGAAGAAAGGTGTGTCTCAAAAAGAAAATTGTTATTATGGCCTTTGAAACCAAGAGCTATGGACAACAGTAGACTAGAACACACCAATCCCAAGGAGCAGAATTAGGC
>NW_007730072.1:32006-43977 GCF_000696425.1 Galeopterus variegatus
TGACTGCTGCTAGGCTCACCTAACTTTATGACTTGGGAGGTCTGACTGAACTCAGTTTATGATGAGCAGTTCTGGGTGTATGGTCATTTGGTGTCCCATGGTCCATTCATAGCTACCAGGGCCCAATAGCATGCCAGGACCTTCTTTTTCAAAAGGTGTGTAATGCTGTTCTGTAAATAGTGTGGCCTTACTCCAGAATCTCAGGGACCTGTATTACAATTCTCCCCCTGGGGGTTGCCATAAATTCTACACTGTATCTTTTCCTACTACTGACACCTTCAACATCACAGGGTCTGATAGATCATAGGGTCCAAGAGGCAGCACTATTTACACCACAGTCTGGACTTCCTGCAGAGCCACTTCCTGTCAGCCCCCAGTCAAAGCGGGCACCCCCATATCACCTAAGATATGGCTTGAGGAGGAATTTCTAGGTGTGGAACCAAGGAGACCTACAAGACATTGTGCTTCCTTATTTGTCATTGAGGTGCAAGATAAAAAATTTGTTTTTACTTTGGAGAGGATTCTTGGCACACTCCTGATCACTGAACCTCTAAAAACTTTTATAAAGAAAAAGTTTGCTTTATCTTTGTAGTGTTTATCTTGTAAACCCTACAAAGGGCATCATATTACCAAGGCCTCCAACATGGTAGTCACTTTTGCTTACCCTGTCTGATCAGAATGACATCAAAGATGTATTGGATCAATATGATATTCTGCGATATGTCCAGATGGTCCAGATCTCTTTAGATTATGTCTTAAATGAGCTCGGGAAAGTTAGGATAGCCCTGAGATAAAACTGAAAAAGAATGTTTTTGCTCATTCTACAGGAATGTGAACAATCTCTAGTCTTCTTTCTTGATTAGTAATAAATAAATTTGCCACATTATGGGCTACAGCACCATATCTGGCATGACAAATGCAATCAGGGCTATTACTCGGATGAGCTTGTGCTAGTCTACAGTCATTTTCAGGTATTCATCTGGATTCTTTGAGGGCCGCGGGCAAATTAAATGGAACTGTGCTAGGAACCACCCATCCTGCATCCTTTAGATCTTTAATGGTGGCACTCATCTCTGCCATTGCCTTCTAGAACGTGGTATTATTCTTGGCTGTGGGTGGGTGAGTGGCAGTTTCCGAAGCTTCCAGTTGACATTCTGTACAGTAGTAGCTCTTACCCTCCAGGCCAAGGATCCAGCGTGTAGGTTAATCTAACTGCCAAGTATTTCAATCCTAGTTACACACTTGAAGACTCAATAAATGGACCCAGTATAAGCTATTTATTTAATCCTGTGTCCCATTTGTTTCCTGTGTCCCTTTACTTCCTGCTCTCTAATATGGAGGCCAGGATAAAACCCTGGATCTCTGGATATCAACATCAACTCAGACTCTGTCCCATAGTCTTCAAAATGTTTGGTTAATCCTCTTTTTTCCCCAGTATACAGTCATTCGGGTAAATGGCCAAAGATCCCTTTGGAAAAGATTGCTGGAGGAATCTTAGCAGTATCTATTTGCTGTGACATTACAGTGTCCTTAACTCCATAGACTTAGCCAACTCTTTTAATCCATAGGTTTTGGTCTGAAAATCGTCTCAGATCCAGAAACTGAGCAAGGGGTTATGACATTTTGTTCGTACAACTGTCCCAGCCTCTTGCTTTCCCATTCTTGCTCTATTTCAATCATATACATTGAGAAGCTTCCTTCTTGGTTGTCATCTGTCCTGCCCCTCGGATTCCAGGTGCTGTTAACCACCCCCTTAACTCCCTGTAAGTCAGCTCCCATCTAACATTAACTCCCTGTAAGTTGGCTGCCCATCTAGCATTACCAGTCATTATAGAATTGAGGCTCTCAAGCTTCTGAAGGTTAAGAACTTCCACCTGGCCTCTATTCCACTGGGACTCCATCATTGCCATTGCATTAATAAGCCAAGTTTCATGACAGCCACTCCTATCGTCAGCCCTGACCTACAGAGGAGAACTACCACTGAAATCATTAGTGATGCTATGCCCCGCTCTCAGCACATTTCTGATGGCCCTCATGAATAGAATGTCCTCTTGGTTTTCCCCTGGAACACAGTCTTCTGGCCTCCAATAATATATCCATTCCAGCACACTCACTTCCCTGAGCCTGAGCCTTCCAACCATTCTTCACCATCTTTTACAGCAACTCACGCATTTCTGTTTTGCTCAGCATGGGCTCTTGGTTTCTACACATTTCTAAGAGTCACTCTAGCAGTGAGTCTGTCTCAAACCCTAAAACCTTTTCCAGGATGTAAAACCGTATCCTAAAACAGTTCCCCAAGTCAGTAAACGCTTCTTTGTCCCCGAGCACCTTCAATATTCATTTCCATGGATACTCCTCCTGCTTCTTCTCGGTGAAGGCTGGCTAATTCTTGGATTTTCTATGAAATATAGTCCCTTTCCTTCTTTATGAGGCTTGACACTTCTCCAGGTAGGTTACGCCGGGATTTAACCCTGGCAACTAGGAAATGAGGTTCAGGCAACTCCTGATGTGGCCACCTGCTGCCTTGCGGGAAAAAGACCTCTGTGGTGTCTTCCCAAACAGGAGAAATGCTAGCTCTTATTAGGGAGGGGTAAGCAAGCTTTACAGTCTGAGAGTTTGGAGGGGTCTACAGATACACAGTCCCCATGACAACCACCCAGTTGTCCCTGTAACCATATTTCAGGGTCTGAAGTTTTCCCAACCAGGGACCTTAGCACACCACCTTTGGCTGAGCATTAAAAATTTGCAGCTGTGACTCTTGCTGTTGGAGCCTGCATTCACTCCTCAGCTGTTTCCAATCGTTCGTTCACTGCAGGAGATAATAATCTCTTTTGAAGGTACCAAAGAAGCTCTCTGGCCAGCATGCTTAATTTTTAGCTGTTTCTTAACTACCTTCAGGTATTTGTTGTCCCGTGTAGGGGGTCAAGGTAATCGAGTGATAACCAGCCAATTCCACTGTCCTGTGTGCATTGTTCTCCTTTACTTTTCCAATGCTTGAGTTAGCACACTAGAAAGGGCATTTCCTTCCACTGAGACATTTTCCAAAGTCATAACTAGTGACAGTTTTATCAATTACCTTATTGAAAAACTGTCTGTGAACAAAATACCACAGCCAGATGGCATTCAGGGATTCAATCTCCAAACCCCATCTTACCACTTGCCTTCTTGGACCCCTTCCAATAACGTACCGGACCGGGGACCGGCAACGGGATCGCAAGCCTCGGTGTTGCCCCCGCGCCTCGCTCAGCCAGTGAGCGGGAACCGGTCTGTATATGGGATCCAAACCCTCGGACGGGAGCGCCGCCGCGCTTCCCAAGCGGCGCACTATTCAGTGCACCACCAGGCCGGCCCCGACACATGTGTTCCTTTGAGGTGTGTGACATATCTGTTCATGTCCTTCACTAAATTTCTCCTTAGACTTTGCTAATTCATTTTTAAGAGTTCTTTTTCAATTAAGGATGTTAATCTTTGGGTGTTGAATTTGTTCCTTATCAATTGATTTTAAAATTAATTTGGGATGTTTTCCTTTGTTTCTATGTTGAGAAAATAATTTTCAATATAAACATTAAATTAAAAAAATTAAAAAATTAAATAAAAGAAACAGACATCAAGACAGGGTTAGAAATGCAGGAGATTTATTGGGGATAATGCCAATGAAAGATAGAGGGGTAAAGGAGCAGGAGTAAGCAGGGGTGGCCTGCAGACTACAGAGCACATTCATTACTGGGTAGGCAGAGCCTCAGAAGACTGCAGTGTAGCTCTGGAAAAGTTGTGGCCAGCCCCATGTTGGGCAGAAATGGCTAAGTCCTATCCCCCTGACCCACACACATACCCTGTGGTCAGTTGTTGGCTGGAGCTGCTGGAGGAGTATATGTCCTCAGCTCGAATATCATGGCAGATCCCCAAAACACTGCAGTGGGACACTGTCAGGTCGTGATGTTCCTCATGGGAGCTTCTCTCTTTCAGGTTGATCTGAGCCCTTCTTTATCTACCACAATCTTCTAGCAGAGCAGGTCCACAGGGCTTTCCAGTTCATTCATATCAATGGAATAAAATATACGTCAACCTTACTATGTTTTCTGTAGGCCTACTACGTACCAAATACTTTGTTAGTGCATAGTGATACAAAAATGACTAATATATCAATTGCCCTGTCATCAAAGTCTGCAGAGGATTAAGACACATAAAATATTAATTTAGGGCACAATGTTGAAATCGGTACAGTAGAAGTGTGTGTAAAAGTCTCTAGGAGCGGGCCGGCCCAGTGGCTCACTCGGGAGAGTGCGGCACTGGGAGTGCAGCAGTGCTGGGAGCGCCGAGGCCGCGGGTTCGGATCCTATGTAGGGATGGCCGGTGCACTCACTGGCTGAGCGAGATGCAGGTGACACCAAGCCAAGGGTTACAATCCCCTTACCGGTTCCAAAAAAAAAAAGTCTCTTGGAGCACAAATGAGAGGTTGATTCCTTCTGCTTTGGCCAATCAGGGATATGGTCATTAAAGGAAGGGCAGGCAGAGGGAACTGTGTCCTTGGAGTGCCTAACACAGTCACTTGGCCGTGGTAGGAGCCCAGTGAGTATATGCTGAAATCGGCAATATGGTCATTAAAGGAAGGGCAGGCAGAGGGAACTGTGTCCTCGGAGTGCCTAACACAGTCACTTGGCCGTGGTAGGAGCCCAGTGAGTATATGCTGAAATCGGCATGGTGCTCAAAGTGGCAGTCTTTAAGTTGCCAGCTAAGAAACGAACTCAAGTAAAAAGAGGCTTTTTAAGGGACCCCAGAAGTCTCATTATGTCCAAAAATGAAAAATTAAAAATAAGCACAGCTGGGTCCCATGGGAATTACAGCTGAGTCCTGGAAAAGCTTCCGAACTGAAGCCGTTTCTCTCTGCATCGCTTATCCCACAGCAGTCGCATGCCTGTGTCCCTCTGTGCCTCTCCATGTCCTTCTCTCTGAGGCACTGGATCCTCCCTTATCAGCTGTCCACAACTCAGACCAGTCACCTCTGTCTCCCAGACTACGTGACGTTCTAGCTTCAGCATTCGCCACCAATGAACAAAGGACGCTACACCCCTATGTTTCTTAGTATAGAGAAGTCTGCAACTTACTATGAAATGCATAGAGAATAAGATGTATGGATGGATCACTAGAAGAATGGCTAGAGAGATAGATATGTGCTGAAATGAAAAAAAAAGTGACATGTTAATCATAGAATCTGGTGGTGGGTTTATAAGCATTTAATGTGTAATATGTAATCTTTCAACTTTTCTAAAGGTTTGAAAGTTTTTATAATAAAATGATGCAGAAAAAATAGATTCTCAAAAGGGAGAATCTGGTGCAGGTGATCTCTGTGTTGGACCCTGTAAGTCCTAGATCAGGTCACGAGGTGGCCGGCTACCTTTCGGTCAGGGGTTTATTCCTGGTTCAATCAGCCATGGCCACAGGGACAAGAAGTCACATGATGCAGAAGGCTGCTTCCTCAAGGGGCCCTGTGCCAGCCTGACACTAACACGCCGCCATACCAGCTTTAATGGAAATAAGGGATCAGTCAACAGTGGAAGTAGATTTTTACCATACTCAGATGAGAACACTGTATCTGTGTATATAAAACTTTGGGGGAGGCAAGGAGAAAAGAAAAACTGTATCGTTACTCTCGGTGCTGCTCAGAAAAAGGAGCATCTGCCCCTCGTCCTGCTCCCCTGTCACTTCTTCTCTCCACTGCCACTCCCAGCACCCAGAAGGAATGCACCCCAGTCTCAGCACCAGGCAGATTGCTTCCACCAGCCAGGAAGTGGTGAGCCTTGATTGAAGGGCCTCTTAGGTAAGGAATAGAGGGAGACATGAGTGAGGCCAAGGTGAGGAGAGAGGGTGGCAGGAGGTGGGAGAAACATGTAGGATGAAAGAGTTTCTATCCACTGACAAAATATAGATGGTGAACTCAGAAGTTTTCGGCCATAATAAACAAGAAGAGGAAAGGCAAGAAGTGGACGTATAACTTTATGACCTGTGAAATTGAATTGCCTCTTCTAGATTTTTACCTTTTGGTAGACAATGAGGAACTTTGTCATCTCAGGCAAGGATGGGTCTTAAAAGCCACTGGAAGGAGAGGAATCAGCCCTGTCTGATTAGAATCCAAGAGGCCTTGGTTTCCAGGCCAGGCTTTATATATCTGAGCTTCTCCCAGCGCAAGCTGTGAGCTCTGTGAATTACAGTGCTTCACAGCCTCAAGAGCCCTGTCTCACCCATCATAAACACCAGGGGAAGGCAAGGCCACCGTCTTAAATCAGTATCCTGAGAGAGAAAGCAAGCCCAGGGACAAAATCTGAGTCCAGAAGGCAGTTGGGGAGCCCCCCACCCCACCCCCCATGATGGCTGCTGAAGCCAGGTCTACAGCCAATAAGATCTGAGGTCCCGCTAAATGGAATTTCCTCCACTCACTCCCGTCTGATCTGCCATGAGCTATATTTGGTAACACAACTTACCAAATGAACATAGCTCATCTCACAAAAGGTGAATCACACCATCCCTCACCCACCTTTTTTCTATCCTAGCTGGGAAAAGGATGCAGGAGAGGCGAGATGGGCAGGAAAGATGTGGTCCTTGTGTAAAGATGTGGCAGACCAGTATCTGCAATTAGAATTTCAAGCTCTGAATTATTCTATTCTGTTTATTTTCTAAATATGTTTTAAACCTTCACCTCTTCTCTGTCTCCTTTGCTTCCTCTCCTGCCCTGCTGACTTCTCTTCTCTCTGGATCGTAGTGGCTGGCCAACTATTTCCACTGGCCCTAATATGGCTTCCTCCAAACCATATTTTGTGATCTGTGAGGAGGAGATGCTTGAAAGGAAGAGCTGGTGAAGGCCCCACCCTGCTTAACATTCTTTAGTGAATTGCATTTTCCTGAAGACGAAGCTCAAACTGGTTGACTTGGTGTTTATGGTCTTCTGGGACCTCCTCATGGAAGCCATCCTGAATCCTTAGGGTGGGCTGAGTTCCCTACATCTGTGCTCCCAGAGCCCCTTGGGTACAGCTCTGATATTGCAGTAATCTCATAGGAGGTGTTTTGCTCTTGCATCACGTAAGTAAGATTGTAAAGTTTGGCAAGGGGCAAACGATAATGTTTTTCTCTATTAGCGTGGAAGACTGTATCGTTACTCTCTGTGCTGCTCAGAAAAAGGAGCATCTGCCCCTCCTGTGCCTAAAGAAACAGATGGAGCCTGTTCAGGAGCTTGGCCTGGACTCAGTATGGATAGAAACAACACTATGTAACTGTCTAAAACCTCTCCTCTGACATCTCACCAGACAACCAGGTCCAGTCTATCTAAACCTTGCCCCCAGGCAATGTAGTTTGGATTCCTCGGGGCTGAGAGTACAACAGGAAATTTCTATCTAAGTCTATAGGAAATGCAGGCAATTTAATTCCAGAAAGAGAGGGGCTGGAAGTGGTAGGACCTGAGGACAAATAGAAGGGAAGGCCAAGACCTGGCACCAAAGGCTAGAACCAAACTCATGAGCCAGGGCCAAGGGCCTAAGCCGCCCCCCCTCCCCCCTCCCTGACATCTGCATCCAGCCCAGCCACAACCACTAGGCTGCTGCTGGAAATGCCCCAGGCTCCTGACCTGGGGTGGGGGATGCCAAGGGCCTCAGCCACATCTCCGTGACATCTGCATCCAGTCCAGCCACGACTGAGCTGCTGCCAGAAGCCCCCTGAGCTCTTCTGCTGGAATGGGGGCATGCTACGGGCTTCGAACACACCCCCTGCCCCTTCCTCTCTCCCCCTCCACCCCAACTGCTCTGCAACAACATCTTAGAATATAAACAAATAATAATAATTGATTAGTTAATTTTAAAAAAAGAAAACTCATGAGCCAGACACAAATGTGATGGGAGGGCTGGTGTGGCAACTGTGGGGTGGTCTGAACAACAGGCTTAAAAGCAAATGGCAGCTGTGTCTTATCTTTAAGTGTAAGTGGGTACATGGCAGTTGGATAATTAAGGGCATCTTAAAGAACTATGACAAAGCAAACAATATTGAGGAGAGGCAACATATTTCAGGGTCTTGTAATGAGGATCTCACTCCAGAAGAAATAAATTTATCATAAAATCATGAAACTTAACCTTCAGGGCCCTTTATTTTCATGGGTCTCTTTTAAGGCCCCAAATATAATTTCTTATTTGTAATTTTATATTCTTTTTCTTATATTAGCTTCAGGCCCTGAAAAACCTGAGTTACCTCTACCTTTTCACATTGCCAAGCTAAGGAATTTAATCTGGTTAGCCAAAGTTTTCTATCAAGCATACAAGTAGTTACTCTCCGTTAGAATAAGTCCCAAGGTAGGAGTCAATAAACCCTTAAGTGAAATTGCCAAGCACAAATGAACTTGTATGTCTAAGCAAAGGAGAGGAAACAGAAAGAATCTCAGGATCCAGAAGTGCCCTTTCCAGCCATAAACAGCAATTGCCTCCCGTGACATCATAGTCACCAAATAGCTCATCAAATGATGTCACTTGAATGTCCAAACTTATAGTGCAGGGAAGGAGGAATTATTTATACAAAGACCAAAGAGATCCAACCAAGGAAGTGACTCTGTGTGTGTGTGTGTGTGTGTGTGTGTGTGTGTGAAAGAGAGAGAGAAAGAGAGAGAGAGAGAGAGAGGGGGAGGTTGAAAGAAACAAGAAAGTAAGAAATAGAGACAGTAAGGGCCGGCCCCGTGGTGCACTCGGGAGAGTGCGGCGCTTGGGAGCGCTAGCGGCACTCTCGCCGCAGGTTCGGATCCTATGTAGGGATTGCGATCCCCTTACCGGTCACAAAAAAAGACAAAAAAAAAAAAAAAGAAATAGAGACAGTGAAAACATATATAAGTAGATGGTTCAGAGGGAGAAAGACAAAAGGATAAACTCAATTTAATTTTAAAACAATGAAATGCACCTGCCAAATAAATTTCTCCTTTTTTTCAGTGAAGAGCCGAGTAGAATATAAACCAAAATCTCAAAAATTCAAAGGGAAAGAAGAGCAAGCTTAATAACAAATCTGTAATAGAACAAGCTCTTGTCAGTCTGGGTCACTGTAATCTCAGTCCAGACACATCAGGAAGCAGCACACTGAGAAGAAAACCCCACCCAAGGCATGCCTGTGTGTGTGTGTGTGTGTGTGTGTAATCGGGTTGAAATATAATTTCAGTCACAGACTACCTTACATGTGTGATTTGAGATTTAACAAACACCAGAGAGATACTCCAGAGCAAATATATTTTCCTCAATCAGCTAATAGGTTGCCTGCAATTCCATTATTAGAGTAGCATATCGGAGGTTAAACACGCTTTTCATGTGGTCTTCATTCAAATGGCAAATGCTCTTGACAGGGTCAACACAATAAATCATTAGCACCTTTCCATAAATTAGGGCATCAGATTACATCCTTACAGTCATTGGAGGGCTAAATTATCCTGAAAGCACAGGGAAGCCTGAGAGGAGCTGGAAATTCAAACCTGGCTTCTGAAGTTCTTGCCTACCACCTATAAGTGCACCCACATGTGCTATTTAGAATAGTTTAGTTCCCAGCCTGCCTCGCAGACTTTACTATTCCAAAGCTGCTTAGTCAAAGTAGTCCTGGGGCATTAGCAAAACTGGCACTGAGAGAACACCCAAGCATCCCCGTCTGCCTAGTGACAGAGCTGCCACCATCACATACTTGCCCATGAAGAGCTGCTGAAGCCTGTCCCCGCTGCTCTTGGGTTGGCAGCCACTGGAAAATTGACAAAGGAGTGAAAATCAAAAGGCAAATTCTTGTTTTCATTTGAGCACTAGGACAGCAAATGGAAAAGATGAGAATCAGATGGGTTTTTATTTGAGATGCCTGATTTTGAGGAGGAGGGAAATATGGGATATCTTAGTCCTCTTTCCAGCTCAGTGATGGTGAAAATAAAGCTCCGGGATGATCTATAATGTAAAAGTTGTGAGATGACTTTGTTTCAGGGGAAAAAACAGCTCCGGAACTTATGAATGTCAGGCAGTCTCGCAGATTGCTCACAAGAGAGGACGGTTTGGCAACGCCATCGCTCAACACTTGACAGGATTAATGGCTGGGGAGGAGGAGGATGTACACTTGTAGACCTGACAGGACCCTTCATCAAACACAGGACCACCAAGTGGAGAAGCAAGTGGCGTGGGAGGAGCCCGTGCTATGGGAAAGAGAAAAGTCAGCACAGCAGGCAATATAATTAGCCTCAAAGTTGGGGGAATTTGTGGGGACCCCAGGAAGGAGATGGGAGAAGGAGGTGAAATAGATGTCACTACAGACAAAATAACTTTTGACTCACAGACACCCAAAACTGAAAAGGACATTCTGCCTGCACCCAGTCTCCTTATTCTACAAGTAAGAAAACTAAGCTGATGACTATATCTAATATGTAGTGAACACCTACTATTAAACCAAGTGATCGAACATGCAATGTACATAATTGTCTCATATAATCTTCACCATGCTTCTATAAAGTATTCTCAAAATTCTACAGAAGGCCAAGCTGCAAACAGAGTTTAAAGGGTTTAAGTAGCTTGTGCAAGACCATTGAGTTAATAAAAGCTAGGCCCACGTTCACTCCAGCATCTGCACTTGTAACCTCTATGCCATGAGGTCCAAGGAGGCACAAAAACTTGTGCCACAGCGCATCAGGGGCTGAGCCAGGCCCAAATTCAAGTCTCCCAGTCCCTCATGTAGAGCTTTTAAACCACCAACACCTTTTGCTTCCTCCTGAGCCAGAATAAACAAAGTCTCAGTCATGTCTCCCAGGTGCTCATGACCGAGCACAACCCAGGCACATAATTAGAACTGAACCTCCTGACTCACTCAAAAGTTGCCTGGGTTGGGCCGGCCCCGTGGCTCACTTGGGAGAATGTGGTGCTGGTAGCACCGAGGCCGTGGGTTCGGATCCCATATAGGGATGGCCGGTGCACTCACTGGCTGAGCGTGGTGCGGACCACGCTGTGCCGAGGGTTGCGATCCCCTTACCGGTCAAAAAAAAAAAAAAAAGTTGCCTGGGTATCACCAGATGTTGAAGGGAAATGGACATTTGCTTGTATTGGTAATAGAAGATTCTAGCATGTGAGAGATGATGTTATGGTTCATAATGAAGAATAACAACGTATCACTGAAACTTGGACATTTACCTAGAAGTAGGGTCTTCGAGTTCTCACCTGGAAAAGTACAGATAACTGATGTTTACTCAGGGAGCACATTTTCCGGATGAGTGGCTATAAAATCCTTGGGGTATGGAAAACATTAAGAAGTCATTAAGCTCTTTGCCCTTCCTCCAGGCAGGATGGTATTTAAAATATCTTTGGAAAGTGATTTGTTTTCTTTTCTTTAAAAAATCAAAATAATGACAAGAACTGTTACAATCCCCTTGTGTTAAAAAGTTTCACTTGTCCTCCGCATCAAAAAGTTCTCCTAAATATCTAACCCAAGACTTCCTAAGAAAATGCAAACCTATTCCTATGTTCTATTGTCTATTTTACTGAGTTCTTCCTCAGAATGGGTATTAATTATGAATATGACATAGTTCCATAGCTGGGGATCTGCATGGCCCTGGCCCCCCTTGGGAGTAATAAAAACATCCAGCCATCTCTGATCTGAGTCGTCTATGTGGGTGGGATGAACAGGCTAATTAGCGGGTCAAAGGTGTTTGAAGTGTGGTCTACAAACGTGAAAGTGGCATGCAACTAGAAGTTTCTCATTAACCCAATATCAATGCAGAGTAAATCTAGGCCTCCCACAGGAGCAAGTTGGAAGGAGAATCCCAATAATCCTAAAAATGGAATCTAGGTGAGGTTTGGCAAGCAGTGTTGAGAAAGAACAGGTATGCGACTGGGGACAGACTCTGTAAGGAAGAACAGATAAGCAAGTCTTTGGCTAGATTATAAACAAAATTAGGATTCAAAATCTGCACTTTATAAATGCATTCATGTCTGTTTTGGGG